>NW_010125474.1:98186-114257 GCF_000699245.1 Pterocles gutturalis
GTTTTTTATATAATGCTGGCATAAGAACTCATTTTATTGGAACCAGTAACTCTTCCACTAGAATACCCGATGCTTTGTCAAGAGCTCCGCTGCAAAGGATAAAACCAGATTTTACAGTAGTTACATGGCTACACTTTCTACTGACCTATTGCTGAACCCTGACTCAGTCAGGGAGGGAGCTGCATTCCCCAGAGATCAAATAGAAATATGCATAATCCACTAGATACCGTTTTTCAGTCATGTGTGGTACAATGATCGACAGCCCTTCGTAACAATCCATACAGTAATCTCAGACAGTTCTGCTTTTTAGTAGGGTGGAGGGTTGGACAGTTTTTTGTTTCTAAGAAGTCAGCTTGAGCGAAATATGGATGTATTCCTAACATGAAGGTAAAAGTCAGGCTACACCTGGGATTTATTTAAACATAAGACCAAACTAAAGCATCAAACAAAAGCTGATCCTTATTTTCAAAAGAACTCATATTCTTACCTGAGACTGCATGGAGGAGACAAACAGGATTTCAGCACTGTTTTGTGAGCATGGGATTTCATGAAGCTTAGTTTCTTCCTTACTTGTACCCATAGTTTGCTGATCAGGATTTCTAAGCAAAGACACATTCCAGTTGAAGTTCTTCCTGCACTTGGGGAACTTTAAGTGTCTCTCTTCAGTATGGACACTTGCAATGATTTTCTCCTCAGCACACTTAATGGTCTTCTCCCCTCTACTCAGCTATCCAGTTGAACAAATCTTGTACAAATCTGAGCTTTGTCAAAGTATTTTTGACCCTTCTTGTAGAATTGGATTGGCCAGTGAGTTAAAAAGTGATGGTAAGCCTAGACAGGGAAGGGGACAGTCACCAAATGACTGCATCAGAAAAAAAAAAACCGTGGCAGAAAGACTCTAGAGGGGCAGGAGAAGAATTAAATTTTGGGCCTGAGCAAAAGGACAGCACCCAGCACCAGGCACCTCCAAGCTTGTTAGCTCCAATTATTCCTCATGAAAGGAGCTGAAGAGGATACAGGGAAACCCTCTTGGAGCTGAAAGAGGTTGGTAATTCTCTTCTCTCCTAAACATTTAAAAAAAAGCAATGGATGCTACCAGAATCAATCAGAAAAGAGAGATATAAAAAAAAAAAAACAAGCCTTCTGTCAAAACATGCTGTAGTATTGAAATCTGAACTTTACAAAAATGGCTCAATGTTGCCAAAACTTTGTTTAGAAAAAAAGTGGGGAGGGTGATGAAAGAAGGGGGAAGTGTTCCAACAACATCAAAGCATTCTCTTCTGTGTTGTTAAAATATTTTTTATCTTGAAACACAAACTTTTTGTGCTGACATATTTCTTTTTGCATGACACAAATGATTTTGAAAAATAAAAAAACCAAAGCAATAGAAAACCCCCATGAAATTGAACACTGACCAAAACAGCTTCCTTTGCTACTCTACTGTCCAATCTCCTTGCTCTGGAAAATTTTGAAACTTCAGGCTTTGTTCCAAAGTGGAACAAAACACACTCTGAAATCACAAAATGCTTTATAGAAAAGAATGTTAGCCTGCTGACAGAGCTATTGTTTGCAAATGCAGGTGGACCTCCAGAGAGAATCATCGGGCCCCAGACTTCTGCTGCACCAACTGGATAAGCCCGCAAGGAATACAAGGAGAATCAAAGAATTCATTTCACTTTTCTGTACTGGAAGGAAAGAGAAGGACCTAACCACTCTGCAAGGACATTCCAGAGCATCACCAACAGAAAGAAGAAGAAAAAAAAAAATCATTACTGAGAAATCTTCATCTGTAGAAGGGGAATATGATTCTACTAAAATCCACATTAAAAAAAACCCCCTCAAGTATGAAAAATCACTATGCAATATTCTGACCCTCTGCCCTATTCCTGCCTGCGCATTCTCATACCTATTCTGCACATGCACACACATACTGTGTGAGATTCTTCTCTCATTATCATTATTGATATACAAAAAGGAGGTTTTGTTTAGTTTTCATCTTCATAAGTTATTTGTATGCTGCCTTCCAGTTGCCACTGTCACAAAGGGCCGTGGACCAACAACTGTAAGACACTGCAAGATTATTAAATTTCCCAGCTGTGCTTACAGAAAGCATCAGCCAGGACAGTCAGATGATAACGCAGCAACTTCCAGGCACTCATTTTCAACTTCTGATTTGCAAAAGCCTAAAAGCATGCAGAATACATGTCCACTGCAGACAATTTATTTGTGCTATGCATGTTGGACAGATATTTCCAAAATGGCCCCAACACTTAAAATAAACACTGTACTCTGCACCAAGAAGTAGAAAATAAAGGATTTTGGTCTTTATTGAAGTAAGACTGAGCTTCTTCAGACTTTTCAGAACCATTGGGAATGTAAAAGAAGCCTTTCAGAGCTTGAGATGATTTCAGTTCAACAACAGGAAGAAAAAACCCAACATCCTCAAACTATTACTAGTTGCTCCTGCTAGTAACACAACTCTTGCCTCTTTCAGTATGTTGCTAACAAGAATATATTTATATGAAGGTGGATATTTAAAAGCCCGTGGCCTCCTTCCCACTGGCATAATTCAAGCAGCAGTGTTGATGAAAGCAGGGTTATATTCAGATAAAAGTTACTGTAACTTGGCCCTCAGCATCCCAGTTCAGAAAGTACCACCCATCACTTTCGAAGAAAAGAAGAAACCTCTTCTTCATACTACAAAGACCTCTCAAAGCTATGATGAATGAGCAACAGCACAAAACGCCGAGTGCTGTTCTGCCTTCAGTTTTCATGCAACCAGAATGTTTGTCCAGGCTCCAGCTGCTGATCATATCTGGCCAGCTCTGAGAATAACATGATTCAAACGAACAGACTGCCTGAGCTAAAAATGTGTCAAATTATACAGTGACAGATGGTCTTTCCCGGGTTACTCTTACCTCACGTAATTCCAGCCTCTGAGCGACAGCTTCCAAGCACTCCTGCCCCGTGCTCTCCACGGAGAGGGTGCACTCGATCACATTGCTGTCCAGCAGACGGATCCTTGTCACAAAGCAGTTCTTGCTCAAGACATTGTAGCGCCTGGTCCGTCGCAGTTTCAACCCGAAAGGCATGGCTGTTGGCCTGGAAGGTCGTCCCTTCCCTGTACTCTTCGGAAAGTTATCAGCACACTTGTCGACTTGACTTGAAGGCTTCTTCAATTGGCGCTGCTCTCCTCCAGAGACGGAGATAGCTGTCCATTCCCAGGGCGAGCTTCAAGGGACTCCTGCAAAATACATACAAATAAGTAAAGTGTGAAATAAGATATTCCTAAAGATCAGTGGAAAAGAAAAAAAGCTTAAAGGAAAAGGGTCGCATCCAAAACTATAAAACAAACACCTTCATACACAGGATTGCCAGGCTCTTACTACATCTCCCAAAAGAACACCTTACACAACAAATCTTCCAAAATTCTATTTTGGCGCTGAATTTAAAGCGGGCATTTAATTGCAAAGCTGTTCTTTGAGAAGCTCAGTACAAACAGCAACTCTACAGGGCACACATCCAGAGGTGCTAACTCTCCCACCATTACCCCCACCACAGGGGTCTATAACTGTAATCTTCAAGTTAAATTTTGGTGCCCTCAGGCCAGCTTTGAAAGCTAGCTTAAAAAGCTAAGGAGCAGAGGCATTTAAAAGAGGTGCGATTCTGAAAGAAGAAAGGCTGGCTGCGGTCAGCAGAGCAGGGGCTCAGCACCTCTGAAAAATCAAACCTGAAGCATGCATGTGAAAGGCAAGAAGCACCCAAGTCATTTGAGAGGAGGCTCCTCCGAGGCAATCCCTGACATTTTGTTCACTTTCAGCTCCAAAGCAATTCTGCATTTCACCCTTTCAGGTAGAATGAGTAACTGCAGGAGCAGCTGTCAAGAGACCAGGATAAAAGCGAGTGGGAGGAAGAGAACACATATTCTAGATGTTGTTTCTAATTACTACTCCTAAATTTTATCAGGGACACATGCAACTGTAAGCCAAAATACAAAGCAGACAGAACCAGAGATACATAAATAATGACATTTAAGAAGCTATGATCCTCATCTGCAAGATCCACTTCTTAAAAAAAAAAAAAAAAAAGTTTAGTAAGGAGTAGTTTCAAGCTAAACCAAAACAAAGCAATTTCACTGGCATAACCAGCTTTAAAATGTCACTTTCCACATGCAGAGAGGAATTAAATAAAAAGCAAATTATTTGCTACCAAGCCTTCCTGTTTTGTTTGAATATTCTGGAGAAAGAGATGGAGGGACACTAATGCTGGCATTTAAAAGTCCATTTCTCTTAACAAATAGCACTGCAAACAAAAACTAGCTCCCGTTTCCTTGCTTCTTAAGAGAAGCAACAGAAAGCACTGCCAGCAGAGTATGCATCATTTAGCTGGATGTGACATTTCAAACAGATAGTACACTGCTCACATGTATCTTTTGGCATAGAACTGCATGAATCAGTTATTTTCACTTTTTACTGAATGTAGTCGCTATGGAGATCATTAGAAGCAGACTGATTGACTGCAGTGATTATCATTTATCACTACACTAGAAACAGAACTGTCACCTATTTGCTAAAGCGTATTTTCCAAAGCCAGGATCTCTTGGCATTTACTAGGCAGTTAAAGGAACACAAATCAAAAAAAACCCCACACAAACAGAAAACCACAAGCAACCTCTCACTGGTTAGGTGTGCAACTGCCCTGACAGTCTCCTAGTTTTACCAGAGAAAAGCCTAGAGACTTTGAGAAGGGACATGTGCTATTTCACTGAAGCGCGAACAAGCCTCTCAAATTAGCTGCTCTAGTTTAATTTCTCATTTCCGACTTTCGTGGGTACAGACATAATGTCTTATTTTCACATGATTGCATGAGAGCTGTTACGCATCGCTGTAACGTCAGAAGCCGTCCAAGACACAGGAATACATCCTCACAACAATCTGACCAGGCAGGGAGAGGATACCCATGACTCACAGAAGAGGAACTGAAACAAACATTAGCCAGCTTGTCCAACATCACTCCAGAGAAAAGTGGCAGATTACAGACAAGCACACAGGCCGGGCTGGTGCTTTAACCCCCAGCCAACTATTTGGCAATTACCTTGCCTACCAACCTATCCAAAACTACAGCACAAAGTTGAAAAAGTGGGAAGAATGGAAGGAAATGACAAAGAAGGAAAGGTGTGAAGGACCACATCTTATCAAGAACCACATTTTTGTTCAGTGTCTAGTTTTGTAGATTATTCTAAATCGGACACATGGAGAGTTTTAGCTAGCCGATTATTTTTTTTTTATTGATGTTATCTTGCATTACTGTTAGTTGCACACATTTCCTCACAGAACATGAGCAATCCTCTCTCCAGTAATTGTATAGTTACTAGTAGCCTAAAGGTGAAATCGATGTTAGTGGAGAAAAAAAAAAGTGTTTGGCCTTGCTCACCAGCCACAGTGAACACTACAGCTATGGCAGGATAAGCTGTCCCAGAAGACTTCTGTGCAAACATGCTACTCTGGAATAAACCCACCAACTCCTGTACAATGGAAATGTCGACATGGACTGCAAATGAATTTTTCCCGAGTTGTATCCTATGCTCAGGTAAACAAGGCCAATATTTCCTCCACTTTTCAAGAAGCAGTAAAAGAAGTTTTTTTTCTCAGTGCTGCCAAGGGCAACCAGCCAGCACCATTTGCTGAAGACGCAGAGACATACAAACGGGTTAACGGATGCACTTTGTGTAACAGGGTTCAGGTCACTTTTTCATTTCACCGAAACATACACGAATGACCGATGAAACCTCTTTCACATGAAATGTCACACAAATTAGTTTCCAGTTAAAGAATGAATTGGGATGCTGAGGCTGGGACAGCTTAAACCAGCTCCAATTGGCCCGGTCTGCAACAACTTTTAATTCTCAATTCAATGCACTTGTGTAACTTTTCTGTTTTCATGTCTTCTGGATGTTGGATCAACCTTCCTCTTGGGTTTTCTGTTAAGTTGACACTCTGAAAGCTTCTGGCAAGCTTTCTAAATAAGATCTCAAAGGCCCTGGTCACTGACAGGTTCCTAAAGCAAACAGGATATTTTGCTTCTTTATGTCTGATAATTTTAAAAGCAGCAGGAGCACCCATATCTATTCAGAGCTATTTTGTAAACAACTAAAATAGGAGAAGACTGGAGATAAGGGTTTCGGTCTTCCAAAAGAAGAATTATTTCACTACAGGATCTCCTTTCTTGGTTAAAGGGTTGCCAAGGAGCAGCAACATCCCTAACCAAGTCACCCAAACTATGCAGGCGTTCACAACGCTCCCCTCCTCAAACTCACACTTTCACTACAATTAAAACAAAACAAAAAATGAAACTAAATCAAGCCTATAAAAAGCTCATCATTAACTCCTTCTGCTTTTAAAAAAGGATTTTTTAAAAGAATATTTCAGGTGTGAAAAAGACAGATGTGACATCTTTTAAACTGACATCTATTTAAGGATGTATCTTCCTGGAAAGAAACTAGACCAAGCTCTTTACAAACCGTGTTTGTTTTTTTTTCTTTTTGTTCCGTGTTTTGATCATTTCCTGGAAAGAAACTGGACCAAGCTCTTTACAAACCTTGTGTTTTTTTCTTTTTGTTCCGTGTTTTGATCATTTTTGATTCTTTCTCCCCCCTCCTGCAGTCCTACTTCAAATTGATGTATCAATTGCTCCTGAGAGTTAAGCTTACTCTAACAAGCGTGTCGAATTAAACCAGGTTTTTAGTAGGAACATAAGCTTGAGAGTTTAAAACATTCTGCTAAATGGAAATTCCCTTTGTTTAAAGTACATTGTAAGCATCTAAAACAAAAAAAAAATAATGTCCCCCAATCATGTCCCAGAAACCACAGTGAGAAAAAAAAACCCAAAGGCATTGCAGAAGCACAATTTATGTGCCCATCTAACCACTCACCTTTAAGTGTGTCCCCCAACCATGTCCCAGAAACCACAATGAGAAAAAAAACCCCAAAGGCATTGCAGAAGCACAATTTACGTGCCCATCTAACCACTCACCTTTAAGTGTGCCATCACTAGTATCTGATATGAATACCAATTCAGAAGCAAAACCCCCAAATCAGGAGTTGAAATAAAGTCCCTCTAAAAACCAAAAGCCTGGCACTAAAACTCTCAACCATGTCCCAGAAACCACAATGAGAAAAAAAACCCCAAAGGCATTGCAGAAGCACAATTTACGTGCCCATCTAACCACTCACCTTTAAGTGTGCCATCACTAGTATCTGATATGAATACCAATTCAGAAGCAAAACCCCCAAATCAGGAGTTGAAATAAAGTCCCTCTAAAAACCAAAAGCCTGGCACTAAAACTCTCAAGCATTTCAGAAAGTAATGGTCTGAGAGACTAAGACTGCAGCACAATCCTCCAGGAGATGAGCCGGACAAGCAGAGCTGGGTGCTGGAAACAGGTCCTGTTAACACAGCCCCAGGCATGGCCGCGGTTGAACAAGGTCCAGAAGGAGACAGGGCTGGAGGCCACCAGCCACAGAGCTCAGGCAGGGACTGACAGGTCCGGGCTGATCTGCAATGGAGGTCCCAGCGCTGTGGGCAGAGGGTGGGGTGGCAGCCCCAGGTGAGGCTGGTCAGGGCCAGTAAGGCACACAGACACACTCAGGGTCCCCACACCCAACACGATCTCCAGGTGCAGCACCAGGGCAGCAGAGTACTCTGATGGCATTTTAAGCCTTTAACTGCTTTGAGCACATGCTCAATTTGAAAGCTAAACGTCATTCTACAAAATATTTTGGATGAAACAGTTTGATGACAAACATTGTGTACAAAAATGTAAAATCAAAACAGCTTTTTGAAAAAGCATCTATTACAAATGCAGTTTCATCAGTACAAAGATCATGTCTCAATGGATACTTGGTAGAGCTTAACACTCTCCTGTTTCAGGAAACCAAGAAAAAAAAAATGAACAATGAGCAAATGCCTTTGCTATCATAGACACTGGCATCCTATTTCTTATGTTATCTACTTCAAAAAGCCATATGGATAAAGTCAATGGCTGTGGGTAACACAGGGAAGACTGAAGATGGAAAAAGAGGATAAAGAATTATAACAGATTTGACAGAGAATAAAACTAAACTTTTAACTCACTATCTCATTCCAAGCACAACGTAAGTTCTGCTTTCACCAGAAAGCAGCTTAAAGATGGAGCCTGATACAAGCCTTCTATGTCTCAGCTCCAGACACGCTTACTTATCTCACTCAGCACTACACGTGGAAGCCTTACCAGCATAATGCCTGTGCAAAGGCAGCAGGTATGAATGTATGATCTCTCCAACAGTATTTGATTCCCCCACAACACTGCTGCATGTGACAAGGGGAGAGAGGAGAAAACACGGAGCATCCTTGCAAGAAATCCTTCCCTGTACAAAAGAGGTTCCAAGGGGTACCACTCCCCCATTCTTCAGCAACAGAATCCTGTTACTCACATACAGATGAGCAAAAACCACGTCTCTCTTACATCCAAGAGTATCTTCCAAACACAATGCTGGGCACCAAACCGAAACCCCTCCAAGCCACTGATGGCACACCTAGAGCGGTTTAGGGAGAAAAAGGCTTATCATGACCCAGAGCAATAACACTACCTGTTAGTAACCAGGCTCCTTCACTGGCCAGTCCTTCATGAAGAACTAGGTCAGTTTTACAGTTGTATGAAATTCAGAATTGTTTAGTTTCTGTATAAAATATAAAACTCTCCTGAGGGGTTCAAATTACCTGACACAAATAAAAATCTGCACCTTTCCAAAATGTTGTGTTTTTTTTTTTTCTTTATGAGACATCGCAGTAAAACTAGGTCAAACCACTAGTACACAGAAAGCAAATAAATGAATATTTCACACTTTTTCCAAACCTAAACCCAAAAGAAGCCAGAAATACAAAAAACTCTTTCTGTGCTCTCCCGAAGTCAGCTGGGGCTGGCCATATTTTTTTTTGTTAGCAGTTTTAAAAGAGCCTGAAGGGAGCAAGGGAAGCTGGTAGGGGTTTAATGAGGAAGAAGCCACATGGCAGAGGCTGCTTTGAGTGGTGAAGGGCACTGCTCCAGTCACAGGGCATCCTCCTGCTTCCTTAAAGGCCAAGAGAGAAGAAAAACTTATAAATAATTAAGGCCAAGATAACTCAGGACATTTCCAAGTATGTTACTTTCTCCTCTGTCACAGACTTCATACATTTAACTGTACCACATTCAAAGGAGAATTAAAAAAAAAAAAAAAGCATCTGATACAGAACTCACTTGAAGCAGAATGCTTTCTCTCACTTCATTTGCTTTTGTACCTATTTCTGAAACTCCAGGAAGAAAGTAATTACTGTCAAACTGCAGCCTGTATTTACCAACAGCGCATGGCACCCCTCCAGCATTCCTCGTGCTGCAGGAGCGGCAGCACACCTCAGACAAGTATGCAACCCTGGGCTGGGTGCGAGACCGCAGCGTTGGATGGAAGCTCAAGTGGTGCGCGAGCCTACAGTTTCAGGGAAGAATAAAAATACCAGTGTATGGGAGGCAGGACGTCTGGCACAATCCATCTCCATCTAGATGAGTTTGTCCAGAGGAGGAAATCTCTCCCCGTGAAATTGCTTTCTCTCCCTTGACTGCTCTCATGTGAGAGTTTCACGCAGGTGGAGCACAGCAAGGAGTATTTCTGTACCTGACGAGGTGTCTGCATCCCACCCAGTTATGGGTGGAATTCCCATAATGCCTGATAAATTCTCAAGAGTCAAATTCATCTCTGGACAGATGAAAGGGGTTTTTATCCCTTACATAATATAACCTTTCTGCTGCAAGGCCCCTGTTTTCAACCACTTGTTTATACAGTCCCAGGCAAGACACGGACCTCATCTCCAGGCACTTAAATCTTTAAAAATTCCTGGGGAGATTTAAGTATTACCCTAATCCAAATAGTAATAAAACCAATAACATTTTCACCCCTACATTCTGGAAAAAGAGAGTCAAACTATATTTTAATTTCATTTTTATAGCTATTACAACATCCTATGCAGAACTTTTAGAAGTCTCTAAGCACCTAGAGATCCCATGCCTGTGTGCATGGACAGGTGCCAAGGACTCTCTGGGACATCCAGAGCAGAAGACAACAGCTACTGTTACTACTGCTGTGCATCACCAGACACCAATACACAGTGGCCAAAGATCAAAAATTGTCTCAGGTAGCATTTCTACTCTCCCCATTCCATCACAGCTTTCTCTTCTCAGGAAAATTTCCATTTTCAATCAGACTCATCTTTGCTGTAACAGATTTTTTGTATCTAAATTGTCATGTGTTTTCACTGCATCTCACTCGGGTCAGATTCTGCTTTCAGTAGCCCAAATAAAATGCCTAGAGAGGTTTAAATGAAGTCAAAAGAATCGCTTCAGTTCAGACCAGTTACAATTCTACCCTTTCTTTCTTCTCTTGTTGCAATACCTGCAAGAGTATGTACTCACTGCCTCCAAAGCACATAAACGTTAGTAGGTGCACCTTTGTTATTCCCTCCTCCCCTGCTAAGGCATCACTCTTTTTGTATAAAAACACCTGTCTTGTGCATCCACAGAACAGTTCCATGGAGTTTTGTGGATACAAATCTATCAGGCTGACACCCAATTACTCTTTACATCAAACTGCACAAGTACCAACTATTTTTGTGGATCTCGCCAAGTCAGCATCTGACAGTCTCTATCACAGAAACTGTATGAACTTCCCAAAATGCAAATTAGTACCTCCTCCTTTCTCATCACTTCAGAATAACCTCAACAATCCAACAGTTTTTAAAAAGCAACTACTGATGAAGGATTCTTTTTGACTTAGTGTAAGCATTCAAGTTAGGAGTGACATCTGCATAAAGTAACAAATCTAAATGATGCTTGGGTGGCCATTGTGGTCAGTTTTAATCCACAAGAATACCAGTAACGGCTGTGCTACTGCAAGACCTCAGATTAGACACAGCCGAGAGTGATCGGTGCCTGGATGGCACCTGCCCAAGGATGCAGTTTTGGACGTGAGGCAGTCTCATCTAAGAGCTCACTACTGCCAGGAATGGGTGGGAAGTCTTGCTCTTCCCCACTCCCCCCCACTTCGTTCTTTTCCCCCCCCTTGCCTCCTGAATTTCAGAGTGCATCTCTTCCTCCCCCACCCCCCCAAAATAAAGCAATTTATTCTTTAATTGAATGTCTGTAAGAGGAGTTAATATTGCAAAATCTAGAGGGGTTATGTTTTCTACATGGACAAACTATTCAGAAGAAGAGAAGCGAGACCAGCATTGTGATATTGTGGTACATCCTTCTTTCAGACCTGGCACTACACCTGTTCTCTAAGTGCCACCCTTCAGAAACAGCACCAAAGGCACAAGGTGCTGCATCCTACATTTTTATTAAACACTTCCTAGCAATCAAAGATCAGGAAAACCTAACCATTATTGTAAGGGTCAACTATTTAAAAATCAATGATATCCAAATGCCTTAAAACCTCTCAAAAGATCTGACTGGATTCTTCACTTTCTGTCCTGATTTTACCCCACTGGTTCCAATCAGTAGCAACATAGTATTGGTGACATTTACTTTTTGTTTCAGTTAATCACCTTTGTAAAAGGTTTTCAAGTCTTTCAGGCTCACTGGAGCTACAGCGACTACAGGAGATTACATTTCCTGCTAAATGTGATTGATAGGCATGCAAAACCATTCTAAAAACAGTGCAGGATATGCTTAGCAAAAACCACAGAAAAATTCCTTAAACGGTGTTTTCATTATTCTCTCATGTTACAATGACATGAGTAAAACTGCAAACAGAAGTTCTAAATGTAGGATAACATGAAGAGCAGAAGCAGTAGACACAAGTAATTAAATCAGATACAGAGTGAAATTATACACCCCAGTGCATTCACATTAGTTAAACATACACTAGGACAAACTGCTGCCAGTTTTTCTATAATTTCATACGATGCAATAAAAAGTTTGTTAAAAATAAAGACAAAAAAGTTCAAACATAATCTATCCTGCGTTAATGAAAAAACACCTACTTTCAAGAGCTGGCTGTAGTTTCACTTCTGTGTTGGGATTTTGCAATGGGATAGTGTCAAGAGGGCACTTGGAGATTAAGAAGCAAATAGCCACAACACTTGTGAGACTGCAAGATCTGCCTGCAGGTCATCAACACTGGTACCACCGCCCTGGTCTCAGATGAAAGCTGCCTTCACACAATGCTGATCTCAGCTGAGACCTCGCTGGGAAGGTGTGTTACCCCCAAAAAACACAGTCCTATGCACTTAATAAAGATGTGATATTTCTGCTCCTGTGTTCTCATTTTGATACGCCCCATACAATTGAGTTTCTACAATTTCTACTCAAACAGGGGTCATGCTTGTGTACCTCCGCTTCTCCTTTGCTTCCTTTAATATATATATTTGGAAAACTATAAAGTCTTTCAAATGAGCAGAAACTGGGAAAACTTGGGTTGTAACTACAGATTTCCAAAATGCATCACACTACCTCTAAAGATTGCAAAAGTCGAAAAGGTACCCATTTAATGTAAGGAGGTACCAACATATTGGGATGCCTTGGCCCACCAGGAAAGAAAATGTTTTCTTAAAAACCTCTGTCTTGTAAAACCCAAAGAATCACATGTACGATTGGGGGAGAGGGGAAAGATCATCAAGAAGCACTTAACTTGCAACAAATCAAATGTAAACAGTGTGGTGGCCCCTCCAAACTTTGTCCAGTTACCTGAAGTTTGGAGCAATGGTCTGCTTCCCAGGAGAGGCTCAATGAATCCCACTCAGGTATTAGATAATGAACTGAGACGATGCAAGGGGGCAAGCATGGTTCCAGAAAAACAAGAGCCAAGACTGATGGGGTGGAAGAGAAAAAGGAGGAGAGAGAGGAAAAACAAAATTTGAAAAAGCATGCACGCTGTACATCCTAACCCACAACGAGGCACATTTAGTTACACAAGTAGACATTTCATGCAAGATCATAACGAACTTCTGAACTTGCATGGAAAAAGCGTCCCCACTACTCAATGCGTTAAAACATGGATGCTACAAAATGCTGAAAAAATTCCTTCAAGTTCTATCAAAGGAGGATTATATTGTGGGCATACGCATGAAGAAAGTAAATCTGTTATCTTTAGTGAATATAGGCCTTGATGTAAATCATGCAGCCACAGTCTATGAATAACCCCATTTGTTTCGACAGTAAAACACCTCATCTGAAATACAGAATAGCTGCCGGATATGAGCTAATGGTACTTTTCTTTCTGTATTAAAGGATTATTTTCCAGTGCCCACTGTGTGGGCTTAAACACTAGCCTGAAACAGTCAAAATACTTAGAAGCAAGATTTATGGCTAAAGACGGGGGTAGAGGGGACCTTCTTTGAAGCGACTGACTCCTTTGACCGGTGCCTCAGAATTACAAGGCTACAAAAGGACCCCTCTCTGAGAGCAGCCCTCTGAGTTCTTTCTTCATCTCTGTTGCAGATCATATTGATAAACAAGCTTTGAAAACAATTACCTGGGTATCACATAGAGTTGGATAGCACATAAGAACTGAGATATTATCAACACCAGATGTCATAGTTTTTTTTCTAATATTTTTTACCAGGGAAAGTCTTACATCTCAAATACCACTCCAGCCATCAATATGAATCCTTCAGGACTAGTATGCTTCTCAAAAGCTTTCAAAGGAGCTTTAGAGAAAAATTATGAATTTACTTCCACAGCATTCCAATAAGTGCTGCTAATTGCATGGACAGAAGAAGAAATTGCACAAACTGTAATCCCATATTGTTGAATTGTATGAAAGTGTCATTTTTTCCCTTTTAGTTATAACTGTTCTATAATAGATAAGTTTGGATTGGCTGCTTATTTCCTCTAACACATTGTCATTAATTCTACTCAAGAGAACAGCTTTGCACTGAGGGCGAGTAAAACTGTATTAGTTTTGGAGTGTAAAAGACAAGTTGCAGCTTTATACACAAAACCACTGTAATAAATTCTAAAAACTGTGGCCTGCCATTCTTTGCTCAGCTTTCATAATAGTGTTTTTGTAAATGCTTTACAACCTTTCCTCATAAGTCTGGACAAATTCCTCGCTCTTTCCATACGATGATAGCTCTATTTGCAATCATACTTGAGGTTATCAGCTTTTAATGAGATTACAGCCTAATTCTTGTTAACTGACCCTGTTAGAGAAGGTAGCTGCTTTGTAAAATTTCAGAGGGAAAAAATGCTTTGCAGGAACTAATACTCAGTCATGAGCTGAAAAGAAATTCCTCCTTAAAACAAAACAGCTCAGATTAATCCATTTGTATGTTAACGTTCTAGCATATGACTGGAGCAACAAAGGCCAAAACTGACTTGTAAGCTTGTGGCAATCTGTGGCTCACAAAATAGACTTTGGATATTAAAATTGACAAACATTAACATCTAACATTAACATCTAACATTAACATTTTCTTATTTTGCTGTTCTTTACGAGCAACTCAGATTTAAAACATAGAAGTTAATCTGACTTTTAGTTCTCATATGAAAAACAGTAAGGTTACTCCAAATTTAAGCTGCACAATTTATGAAAGAAAACTATATCTAAACACAACTTGCACAAAATCAGAACATCTTCTGTATGACCACAGGTAGGTGTAATTGTATGCACATATCAAAGTGGCACAAATAGGCCTTTGAGCCACTGCAGTGGCCACTGAAGTGCTACTAAATGCAAGCAAAGAAAAATATTATCTACAGATAATCCAAGTTTATTTTCTTACAAATAAATACAAAACCTAAATACCAGAACAGAAGAAGGTGGAGTAAAATAAAAAATGGTAAAAAGTCTCTCTGTACCTATCATGTTCTTGTTTGGTATCACATAATTGGACTTGCAGAAGTCTCAGGAGATGAGGCATCCCTCCCATTTACACTCAGTGTTAACTGGAACGCAGGGACAAGCAAGAGAAGAAAAAGGAAAAATACCAAGATGAGTGGAGAAAGCCAATGTGGTACAGCCCTTCCTGTAATTCTGCTTCTGGTTAGCAAGTTGGAAGCATCTCATTTCTTTAACTTGAAGCCTGATGTTCACGTTCCTCTGCAGCTTAATGCAGACATGCACAACAGATCACACTCGTGTCTTAAAGGAGCTAAATGATTTATCACAGCAAACCCACAAGCTACAAGATGGATAGCAAGAAACCTTATGTTTACACGCACTTTCAAGAAAAAGGAAATTATATTTCATAATCCCCAGTTCTACTGCAGAAGTAGGCAATGCTATATGGATGCACTGGGCGCATCAAACAGAAGAAAATAAAATCTGTCCTCGGTAGTTGTGAAGAAACTCCTGCCTACTGAAGTGCTGTTACGTGCAGCCAACACTCCTGTGAAATCAATTAACCTGTGCCTACGCAGCACGGGAGTGAGATGCGTCTCCAACCGCAGCCCTTCCAGAACCAGTGCAGAAAGGCAACAAGTTGAGCAGAAATCAAACTGCACATCAAGATGTGACACCGGTCTGTATTTTATTCAACAATTTACTAGAGAGCCAAGTCTGTGATAACACAAATTCCTATTATCATGGAATAGGAAGTTGCTATATGTGATTAAAAAAAACAGAGCAGACAAAACCATGCATGATGCTGCCTTACAGCAACATCTACCGCATACCAGGTAACAGCGTTGGAGGAAGGGAAAAAAAAGTAGTCAGTACACTGCAGTCCCACCAGAGCTGTTTATTACTACTAAAGTTCATCATTTCCATTTGCAGAGACAAGGCTCTGAGACAAACTCGCCAAGAATTAAGCGGTCTGCCTTTTTTTAAAAATAATTAGCTGTGCTTTTGAAAGAGTTACTAAGGACCAAAGGGTCGCGGGGTAATTATTTACAGAACTGATGCCAGGGATGAAGTGACAGATAAAGTCATTACAAAGACCATGCAGAGTAAGGAATGAGAAACTCCCAGAATTTGTTAACAATCCCTGTGAACTGTGATTCAGCTCAGAGATAGCACCAGCTCTGCTCTTCCCTCTTGAATCACAGAATGTTAGAGATTGGAA
>NW_010125475.1:0-29600 GCF_000699245.1 Pterocles gutturalis
GCTGATCCTGTGTGCAAGCTCTTTATTCCCACAAAACAGGAGAAGTTTTCTGTCCCTCTCTTTCTGTTTGTTAATTCTCTATACAGGATAAACGTTTTTACATTTTAAAATGAAGTTTTCATGTATAAGTTAATATGAAAAAGCAAGTTTATAATTTTTATAATTATGTTAAGCAAAATATTTTCTTCTTTTTCTCTCTTAAGATCAAAAGAAAAAGCTGATGGAAGAGAACAAAGACCTGCAGTTATGCTACCTGGAACAAAAGCAACAACTAGAGGAACTGAAAGAGCAAGTGAAGCATTTAACCAAGGTGAACTCTGTTTCTGTTTAGAATATGAGCAAAAAAACCCCACTGTGTTTTATGCATAGTGTAAATACTTGTTGAAAGTAAGAGAATACAGAAATATAACTATTCACGATGTCAAGCAAAATGTCATGTCTAGTGAGAGTGCATCTTGGTATTCTGAGTGTATTTCTTCAATACTCATTGATATCTGATAACACCTTCTCATTACCTATTTCTGTTTCAGGAAGATAATAGGGGTGGGGCAGAACTCAGTGAAGCCGTGCTGCTTACAAAGGTAACTTAAAAAGAATGAGCTTTGTAGGAGGTTGGAACTAGATAATATGATTTGGGTCCCTTCCAATCCAAACCACTCTATGATTCTATATATTTTGCCTTTTTTTTTTTTTCCCCTCTAACTAAACACTTGGTTGACCATTAGATGTTTTTTACACAATGCCTAGGATTTTTGAGAGCTGAATTATTTGTGCATCTTTTAGTAGTTAGTGCTTCAATCTCGTATGTGTGCTTTTGTCATTCTTCAGTTACAGTGAAGCAGAAGGGAAGATGAAAAACTGTCAGGATGAAATCTCGAGCTATGTAGATAATTCATTATAACATCTAAGTGAATTAAACCAGATTCAGAAGCATTTTTTCAAAAAACCTGTGTTTTCTCATTAAATGACTTATGACACCATCGTGTTCTTCCTGTAATATTTATTTTTAAAAAAATTACTAATTCTCTAAGCATACTATAAGCATGGAAGTTCTAAAATGCCATACAATGATGCTTAACAACTTCTCTTTGTTTATTAAACCAGAAAACTAAAATCTCAGAAAATGTTCTGTTTTTTTTCTTGCACATAAGTTGTAGTTTTATTGTTTAGGGTGAAAATGAAAATGAAGTGGGGATGGGGGGAAGAAATTGGTGAAAAAATAAGTTTGCGTTAATTTTCCACTGTTCCAGTGACTTACATTTTATTTTCTTGAGGAAGTTCTTATTGTAAATAGATTCATTTTCTGCTACTGAAATGCAAGTTGTAATTCTATAATGATAATGAAAAAAAGAAAAAAAAAACAACCCAGGAAGGCTAGGTGGAGATGAAACCCCAATATCAATAACAGAAGCAATGTAGACTTGAGAATAATAATTCAGGTTTTGTACATTCACTGAAGCAGGATTATTAATTCTATAAAAGGCAACTATATTAAGAGTTTTGTATTTTCATTGAACAGGCAGGAGCGATTGCTTCTGAATACCTCATACATTTTAATTAGTTCCTGATAATCACAACCTTACGTTACTGAATACTATCCTGACACTTCCTGGTCTACCTCACTACTATATTTTGTGTTACCACATGTTTAAAATTTACAAAATCATGCTTACTCTCTTACTATTGTTCCAAAATTATATCTCAGTGTTACATTTAACCAGGCACAAATACATCCAAATATTTTCCAAAAGTTTGTTCTAGTAATTTTTCAAATTTGCTCCAGGTTGAAAAGCCGCAGAAGGAAGGGGACCTTATGTTTTTGGAAGAAGACGACAATATCCATAAAGATTTAGAACACTCCATGAAGGAGCTACAATTAACACATATGGAAACAGTGCAAGAACTCGAAAAGACAAGGAATATGTTAATTGTGCAGCACAAAATTACCAAAGATTACCAGGTACTAAACTCTGCTCACCGTGGAAAAGAACCTGATAATAACATTTTAACATTGGTCGTAGTGGAATTTGTCATAATTAAGACTTGCAAATTCAGCAACAAATAGGTAACCTAACGTAAGAGTTGATGTTGTTGAAAGTATTGTTTTAAAAGCATGAGATCCAAATGACTATAACTTCATTAACTCACTCTGATCAGAGCCCTCAAACCGTGCCTTCTTGGGATTATCTCTCAGCTCTTATCAGGTCCTCCCAGGAAGAACAGTAAGTGTACTTACCAGATGAGCTTCCTTTTCCACAGCACTCTGCTTTTCTCTCTTGGGCTGAGATCATATTGCAGATCATATTTTGACTTTTCATTCAATTAATCTAACTTTAAAGTAACAAAATCATCAAAGAAACTATTTTGAACATTGTCTGTTTTTCTTAATATTTTTATATTTTGCTGAAGTGGGAACTAATTGGTATATTGCTGAATTAAAAATTGCTGGGTTTTTTGTGGACCCTGAACGTTCTTTCCTCAAATCTAATTGTATTTTAATTCGTAGCCAAAGGTATGTGCAGCATCAGTGCAGACAAGCCTCAAAAGTCCTTTTTACGTGCAAATTTTTTTCAGGTGGAAGTAGAAGCAGTGACACGAAAGATGGAAGGTCTGAAGAAAGACTGTGAGCTAAAGCTGGAACAATATGGCCATCTTCTTGATAAGAAATCTGAGCGCATCAGAAAACTAGAAGGTATCTTAAAAAAAAGCTATATCCTTCTTCTTCTCTATTTTTTAAATATTTTATCTCTTGCAAATTATTGTTGTAAATTTGTTCTCTAGTAGAAACTAAATTCCTAGATTCCTAAAACTAGTAGAAAGGTCAATTCTGTAATGGAAAATTATCTGTGTGCTGTTTCATTGGCTTAAATGATAAAGTTATTGAACAAAATTCAACAAAGCAGTCTGTGCTGCAGCTATTGCTGAATAAGTGTTAAACTACCAAACTTAGATTTATTTTATTTTTTAAATAAATCATCCATATATGGTCAACCTTTTACTTCCCTATCCTATCGTTCCATAGTCATTCTATGTGTTGCTAAAAATCCCAAAGTCATGGTGTAATCTACTAACAGAATATTTTAATATAATGAATTTAAAATGCTGTTTTCATGGCTTCAGTGTGTCAATGTGCGTAGGAAGCCTGCAATAAGATGCCTCACAAACTCCAATATCGTACTGCTTTTCATGTTACGTCTCCCAGTTGCATCCCCTGCACTGAAGGGCTGCATGACGATTTCTGTCCTGATTCTCTAAGCATGTGTTTCGGTTTGTTCACCGCTCACCACCTGTGAGGCCAGGCACGTGCGAAGGTCTTTGCTGATAGTTCTGTCCACTCAGTGTATTACAGAGGTTAAAAATCAGAGTTATTCTTTCTTTCCCTGGCAAATTTAGTTCAACCCTACAAAAATATTGATCTTAAGTCTCTGATGCATTTGCGTAGTGATACTTATTTTGATCATTGCAGAAGGCTTCTGAGTTTTTTGTTTGTTACCTTCCTTGTAGGCTGTTACTAGTTGTTAGGGGCCTGTGTCTGTTTTCCTGCATATTGAAGCAGCTCCCTTGGGGAGGTATTCTGGATCGTTGTCAGTGTGCTATACGAGCAGTAGATGTATGATTTAAAATGTGTGATTTCTTTTTTGGTAATGCCTTTAAGAAAATAACATTGTTAATATAATTGAATTATGCTTTTTTTCCTCCCTACTCAGTCATTAATTATATTTGATTTTTAAACCAGATGATCACATCGTAGCTCTATTTTATTTGATTTGTTGCAGCCCAACTAAGTGATATTTTTTATGGTACAAAACCACGGAAAACCAGACGAGAAATTTTGACAAGTGCTCCAGTGCATGAATTTGATCAACCTTTATGTTTAGAAAGAGGACAGAACCTTTTAGAAATTAATATCAGCAAAGTCATCTTGTCTTCTGGAGCTGTGCAAGCTTTTGGCGACCATGAACTTGCAACTTTTTGTACTTATGGCTTCTATGACTTCGAACTTGAGATAACCCCCTTAGCTTATGGGCACACGCCATCGTTTGACTTCACCTCTCAGTACCTTGTGTGGGCTGACGAGCGCTTATTGAAATATCTGCAGGAAAACAGCGTCACACTTGAGGTTCATCATGCGTGTGGCATAGATCATGAAACAGTTGCTACCTGTCAACTGAAGCTGTGGGAGACCCTGGAAAACAACGCGAAGATCTACAGCACAGCACATTTAGTTGGTAATTAACATATCTAAAAGTATTCCGCTAGATGCAGTATTGGAAGCGATAATGACGTAATGTGTATTTGGCCAACAATGAATTTGTATATTACTATTTCAAAAGCAAAAAAAAAAAAAAAAGGTTTACACAGCATGATATTTCCTGTTGGATACGCAGCATGTTCTGGGGATTCTACCAAAAGCTGTGAGAAGACTCTGACAGGTGCCCATAGTGCCTGAGGACAACGATGGTGTTAACCTAGTGATTGTCAAGGACGTGACACCTGCTGGCAATGGCATTGGAGAATCTGGTCTGAAAATAGCAAGAGATTCTTTATCTTGTATAAAGGTTACTTGCAAAGTGTTACATGTAAAGAATTTTATTCAAAGATAGTGTCGCCTTACTTAACAGATTTCTACAAAAACAACGCGGAGAGAAGTAGTTAGTAGCACTGTGTACTTGATTGTGTTGTAGTTCTATTCATATGTTAGAATTTTTCTATGAATGCTGTAGGGAAGATATTTTAAAAAAATACATTCTTTTTCATTTTGCTTTATTTTATGTATCGTTAATTGTGTTTTAGTTGTTTAAGGCCAGTTTCTTTCATCCTCTGAGACTTGTTGATGCGAGGGGGCCCCACTTCAGCTGGGAAACATACAGTAATTTCTGTGTTTCTTGTCATACATTTAAATGAAATTAAATTATTCTACTTTTGAATATGCAGTTTCCCTGTTTGGCAGAATATGTATTAAAACCAAAAACCATTTCTGTGTCATAGGACTGACAAACATCAGTACTTTATATCTGGCCCCAGTGTCATAGATCTATCCCCTTGTTCCTTGTCAATAAGTAAAGGAAGAAATGGTTACAGAGGCTGCATGTAACAGTTGTAAGGCATCTGTTCATTGTTTGAGAATAATTTTAAGTTCTCCCGGAGAGGCCTTTGTTAAGAAGTGATTAATACTCTGTGCTGTTTACTTTTTCTTTTAGAAGTAGTTTGTGAGATCAGTATATTCAGAGACCTCTAACTGCCCCGTTTTGTCACCAGTCTGGTTTAATAAGCCATTAGAAAGTGGTATTTCTGCCAGGAATTTAAACCACAGACCACTTTATGGTACACTTCCGGCTGTTGATGTACAAAACTGAACTAAACTTTATTTGCCTTAAAGGGGTTAAAATAGTGAACTCTATAGCCTGGACTGTAAATATTGAAGATTGCAATATGAAAAAATGGTGATGTTCCGATTTTGGCTCATAAACGTAGATGCCATTTAATTTTGAAAAGAAAATTAATGCGATCCCCTATGTATGTATTCCTTAGGAACCGAAGGACACGTTCGAGATTACGGTACTCTAGAATACTGGATGAGGTTACGACTTCCCATGGAGCAAGCTATTGGTCACTACAAACAGAGGTCAAAGGCTCTGGGGTATATAACATCCAATTTTAGGGACCGTGAGCAACCATCCCAGGTATGTTTGGGTTTGTACTTCGTAGTTTTCATAGAATAAACGGTTCAAAATTACTTTAAAATTCAAATAGTTTACTTCAAGTCTTGGTACGTTCAAGGTTAACACAGGAAAGGGTTCTTGAACTGGAAAATATTTTTAGCAGCTGTATGACATGTTTTTCATATAAAGAAATAAAAGAACCAGTTGAATTATAAGTCACCTGAAGAGACAAAGTCTTAAACTCAGTTATTTATTTTTACTGAAATTGCCACTAGAATATATGAAATGATGATATTTAATTTTCTTAACCTGTAAGTGCCAGATTTTGTTAACATTTTGTTCTAGTACAGTATTGAGGAATGTTAAACCCGCTGGGTGTCAGATCAGTAGACCAGGTGAAGCAGTTGTTTGGAAAGGTCTCCAAGTTCTTAATGTTTGAATATTATGAGATTGAGATTATTTCACATGTTCTTTTTTTTAAGATGGATAATGAAGAGAATTTGGATAATATAATGCACTGTAGAATCATGTTGAAATAAGGGTCGCAGACAGAAAAATAAGGGACTTTCAGACATCTTCAATGATTGTTTGAGAAATAAAAGCAATCAGGTTGAAATGTATAAATTAAAACACTTTAGAGTTTCTAACGAGCAATTTTTTTTTAATCTAGAGCTGCTTAGATTACTGTAAGGCTGGAGTAACTTTAATGTTTCACAGTATTCTGTACTGTAAATGTATATTCTTCTATAATCCAAATGGATTCCATGATGTAATCTGAGAAGCGTGGTTAGTGTATGAATTCTGTTAAAGGTCAGTGTAGGCATTTTCAGAATGACTTTCTGTTTGATAGCATTGTAACATTTGCTTTAAATCTGATTTTTACAAGAATCAAAGGTATTTTTAACTCGCTCACAAAATGTGGCCGTTGTTAAATGCCAAAGCCTGCTATGGAGATTTCTCTGTTTTTGATGATGTTATTTTTGGCTTTGTTACCAATCCAAACCCAGTTGAAAGGTAAGGCATGTGGAACAGAGCGTTTTGTTGTAATTATTGTAAAATTGCAAATTCAAACATGGCAACTGAAATATACTGGTTATACAAGAGAAAATAAAAAGGAAAAATGGCAGAAATGAAGAACAGCTTCTGCGGAGCTGTTGGAAACACTGCAGTTTTCAGAAGTGTTTATGGCAGAAACTGGAAGCTGTATAGCTGTAGCAGATGGTTACATCATGTTAAGGGCTCTGTCAGTCTGCAGCTACAAAAGTAGCTTCACTTATGCATTCCAAAATTTAAGCTTTCACTCGTTAAAGATACATATAGAATTTTCTGTCCTGCATAATGGCAGAAATCATGAAAACATGAACTGTACATAAACCGCTGTAATTTTGTTTCCGGTTCTATATGTAGCCAGAAATAGTACTCTCAAGGTTGCATATTAAGGCCTCAAACTGTCATGTTTGGTTTTCTTGTTAACTATTCCAGTGTGGATGACTTAATCAAAATATTTAACATTTGGTCACACAAAAATCAAATTGATACGTTTCCCCATATACCAGAAGACAGAACTCTGGCTTCTACAAACAAGATAATTACGTACAATTAATGAAGATAGCTGTGCCATGTTACAGTAAAAAAGGAGAGCCTTCTGAGTTCAGTGTAGATGAGGATAGTCACATTATTTGTTTGTTATTCTTTAATTTTTGTTAAAATTAATTTCCCAGTTTGCCAACTGTGGGTTCCACAGTATGCACAAACCGTGCTGATAGGTAATTCAAAAACTTCCTGATATCATTGAGTTTTTAAATTTACTTCAAACATCTATTATTACTCTTCACATGCTGATTTCTAGTTTTTGTCAATTATTTATGTAGGTAAAGGTTTTGGAGGAAGAAGAAACCAGAGGAATCTGCAGTGCAGTTTTAATTATTGAAAACGACGTCTACAGAAGGGACTACAGTTATAAACATTTCTTGACACAGAGTAGCTGTCAGGATCAGAATCCTTAACTTTAAAGTGGCCCTAGATATGAATCACTCTTAAAACCATGATCTTCACTGCTTTGTAGATTATCAAATGACAGGTAGATCCTAAAACTTTAGAATAAAGCAAACAGTCACAGACCTGAAAGGATGAAGCTCTTCTTTCCTTATACCAACAACCCAAGAGAGATGTCGTTGAATTAATAGAACATCTGATATTTTGACATGTAAAATTAAGCAGTAGTTAGAGTGTCATTGAAATAATCCCATATTTGTTTATTTATATAGTTCTTAGGGTTTGCCAGCATAAGAATTCTCATGTTTTTAATTTAACTTCTTTTTCATTTAAAGCAGCAGATACTCAGAACTGCCCAAGTCATCACTTCAACAGATGGCAGTTTAAATGAAGTTCACATTACAGTAAAATGTTGTAACAATCTACAATCCCGAAAAAATAATCTTCAGCCAGATCCTTATGTTGTCTACAAGTTCTTTGATTTTGAAGACCACGATACTCCCATCATTCCAAGCAGCAACAACCCACAGATAGATGACCATATGTGTTTCCAAGTGCCAATGAACGCAGATTTAGACCGATACCTAAAGACGGAGTCCTTATCCTTTTATGTATTTGATGAGGGTGAAACAGACAAGAGTGCTTATATAGGGAAAGCCAAGGTGCCTCTTATTTCTTTAGCGCATGACAGATCTATCTCAGGTAAGAATTAGACCTCTTTAAACTTAACAAAATCTTCACTTCCTTTTTCATATCTCTTTGTATGTCTTTAAGAACCAAACTAAAGAAAGGCTCTTCAGAGGGATTGATCTCTTGTATGAGATTCAAGGAGGCTGAGTTTAAACCAAGGCCCTGCACTTGGGTTACAACAGTCCCATACAACACTGCAGGCTTGGGGAAGAGTGGCTGGAACTGCCTGATGGAAAATGAGGTGTTGGGGACCGACAGCTGAATGTGATCTGGTAGTGTGCCCAGGTGGCCACAAAGCCCAACAGCATCCTGGCTTTTGTCACAAACAGTGTGGCCAGAAGGACTAGGGTGGTGATCATCCCCCTCTGCTTGGCACTGGTGAGGCCACACCTCAAATACCGGGTTCAGTTTTGGGCCCCTCACTGCAAGAAAGACATTGAGGTGCTGGAGTGTGTCCAAAAAGGGCAACGAAGCTGGGGAAGGGTCTGGAGAACAAGTCTTATGAGGAGGTTTTGATTATCTGTCGACCCCAGTGAATCTGAACAGGATGCCTGTACCTTATGGGGTGGGTTGCAATATTAGGACTTTTTTTTTTTCCCCTCATTACATTTTCTGAGATTTAAGAGAAAGAAGTAAGTCCACAAGTAAAAAAAAAAATTAAGCGAACCTATTATTTGTTATGGTTCTAACAAGGATGAAAAGTCTTTTAAATGCTTTTTTTCTTCTCTATACTGGGCCAGGTATGGAATAATTATGATTTGATAGCTAATTATAATTTGAATTGACTGAATTTAATTGCTAATCAATTATTGATGTTTTTTATTAGTATTTTAGTAATCTGTTTGCATCTGTGTTTTATCACTGGTTTTTGTTTTGAGAAACCTACCAAATTTACCAGTTATATTTCTCACCCCACTGTATTCTGAGCATCTTTCATTATTAGGTAGAAAGGCCCCGTTAGCCTTAGCATGAGGTGGGAAGGAGTAGCTGAAAGCTGACTTTCAAAATTTACTGCTTTCCTACCTGGCAAGATATCTGTGAAACAAAACTAGCAGGTGTCTTGAAATCACTCTTGAAATAAAAAAACCCAAGTGTTTCTTTCTGGTTCAAAAGTAAGCTGGAAATAATTGATATCTTCTTTTACTGGTCCTTTTAGATGTTCTAATGATAAAAAAAAATGTTTCCTGGCATGTACGTAGTTTCTTCCAGCTCATTTTCTTCTGGTTTTGCTGCTACTTTTTTTCAGGACAGATACACTAATTTATAACATGGTTTCTTTCTCTGCATGGCTTCATTTTTTTCCCCATTAGTTTCCTTTTCTAGTTTTGGCTAATGTCCACTTAAATTAGAAAATTGACATGAGAGATCAGCCTCTTTGGGGAAAAAAACCAGATCAAGAGCTACACTTTGAATCTTAGAATCATTGTTGACTGGAATTCCTGATGTGATCTAATCCAGCCTCCTGAGCAGTTAGAGCAAGTTGCTCAGGACTTTGCTGAGTTAAATTTTTAGTATCTCAAGGGACAGAGATCTAGTACCTGTCTGGTCAGCCAGTTCCAGTGTTTGATCACCCTCACAATAAGAACTTTTCCCTTATAGAGCTTGTTGGCTGTCCTCTCTGCGCTGTGCACCTCTGGGTCTGTCTCTTCTGCACCCTCCTGTTAGGTGGCAGTGACATCCCCTCTGAGCTTCCTCTTCTGAAAATCACTTCTTTCAGCCCCTTCTAAGTCGTGTGCTCCAATGCCCTGAAGGTCTCTGTACCCCTCCGCTGGATCTGCTCCAGAGTGTCAGTGGCTTCCTTGTGCTGGAGGGGCCAGCGCTGGACACGGCATTCCAGCTGCCATCTCACAGGCGCTGAGCAGAGAACACATGGTCCTTCCCTGCACCTGCCTGACTGCATTCTTGCTGATACAGGCCAGGGTGCAGTTGGCATTATTTGCTGCAAAGACATGGCTTGGCTGGCTGACATTATTTTTGCCAAGCAGGACCCACTCTTTTTCTGCAAGGCTGCTCGTGGCCAGTCAGCCTCCGGCCTGTGCTGCTGCTTGGGGCTATTCCTGGGCCAGTGCAGGACTTTGCATTTGCTTTTGTTGGACTTTGTGAGATTTCCATCAGCTCATTTTTCTGCTGTGTGAATAGCAGCCCTGCCTTCAGTGCATCAGCTGCTTCCCACAAGTTAATATCAGTTACAAATTCACTATGGTGGTTCTAATATAAAAGCTGCTTAATGATTATTTCATTGTCAACTATAAGACATTAATGAAAATTTTAAAATATGATTCTATAATTGTCCCATATAAATGGATAATAGAAAATTTTAAAGTGAATTTAGGGTGTTTCTTCACTAAAGATTTAGCAACTTGCAGATTTTTAAAAGCCTTTAGTTTTCTTTAACAAAAGTAAGTATTAGTAAAACATGGAAATGTTTTAGTTGGATCTTTCAAAAGGTATCAGTAAGAATTAGTTATCTGGTATTGTGTTATCTAGAAACCTACAAGACATCTTGAGTGAAGACAGTTATCCGGTCCCTTCTAAATCCTGTGGTTTTTTAATGTCCACTGTGTTATATTGGATATATTTGGATCTGCAGAACACAATATTTTGACGCTATTTGGCTTTTGAAATGAAGACTATTAAGTTACTTAACTACTGAGTCCCATTCCGTTTTGTGTTGCATTTGCTTGTATATGTATAGAATAAGGTAATTTAGACAAGATGTGCATTTTGCTTTCAGGTGCTTTTGAACTAACCCATCCTGAAAGACTTGCTACCGGTACCATCACAGTTGAATTAAAGTGGAAGCTTGTCTATCGACCACCAAGCGGGTCAACAGTGAGTGCAGATTTTGTGAATGACATTCAAAATGAGAAATCAGTGGCAACTGAACTACAAGCAGAGGAACAAATGGAGACTCCAGACGTGTCTCCTTCTTTTACTTCATCAGTGACAGTAATTTAACAAACTCCCAGAAGTTAAGAGATAAAAAAAGATGCCTATTACAGCAGGTCATTCAGTTCATCCCTAATGACCAGGATTTGTCTTTACATAAAATAATGCAGAGTACAAATACTTCAACTACTTCAACAACCATCTTCAACTTCCTTTGCGAAGTGAAATCTTTCTTGTGTCCAAAATTGTAAAAAAATCTTTTATATGGTAGATAACTGGTTAGCGAAGCACTGGGGAGAAAAGGGAGGAGAAATAACAAACATTAAATGTCTTCCCTATAAATGTAGTGCTTATTAATTCTCTTTCCAATGTAGATGTCTTACATAAAATGTAGTTTCATTCTTGTGCAACTGCAGGGCTATGGCTGAAATTTATGACAGTCATATGTGGTCTCTTAGAAACTCAGTCAGATCTCAGTCAGTTGGGATAGCTCTGAGCCAAAAGAATTCTCAAGCAGCCAGACTCAAGCCATATGTACAGAGACGTAGGTGTATCTGCGCCACACTGTTATTCTGGTCCCTGGAGCAGGGTGCTAAGATACCCAAGATCTTCTTTCAGATCACTCATAGATTAAAAGTAGTGTAAGGATTTTGTGTGTGTGTGTATAAAAATCAGTGGAAATGGAGGATAATTTCTACCTTCATCAAGAGAGTAAAGCGTGAAGAGTAGTAAACCACTTTTTCGTTATTATTTTTTGTCTTTTGTATTATAACATCATGACAGAAATATTTCTGGATCATTTAGTTAATTTTGCAGCTGTTAGCAGTCTCTTGTCTGTGTTAAAATTCTCCAAAGAGAGTGGGATGAGGAAAGGTTTCAAAGAGATGGTAAGCCTACAGAACAAGAAGAGGGATCAAACACTCCATAAAGGATAATAAATCCTTCTGCCATGTGGATGATACCACTGACTTCAGTTCTACAATTACTTCTCAGCTGGAACTCGCACTGCATTCGGTAGATGTTCTGTGGAGTTTGGCGCCCATTTGTGTCTAAATTCCGAAAGGTACCTCCACTTGGGGGGCAGTGCTTATTCAAACAACGTGTGCGTTATCTTGCCTGTTTAGAAATGAATTTAGTGCAGTTAGATTTGGCTTAGAGAAAAATGGGAGTCCCTCAAAACTGACTTTGAAGTAAGATGGTTATGGCAACAAATGGTCTTCACCTATATTTGTTTCATTGCAGAAGCCAACACCCAAACCAAGGCAACATGCAGCTCAAGCAGAGAAGAAAATATCTTTTCCAGATCTTAGTACAACGCAGATGGAAGTAAGTTTGAAGTATTTTGCTCGTGTATGTTGAAGCAAGAAAGACTACTTACATCTCAGTACAGACAACTGGTAGAACAAGTAATTGAGAACACTCAGTTTTGGCAACACAGGACTGGGATGTCCCAGGCAGTGAATGATAGTATAGTCCTGCATACAGGTGAGGGATACAATACAGGGATATTTGTGGGACTCCTCAGAATTCCTTGCTATCCTCCACAGTTTACAAGCTTCAGCTTTTATAGACTTAGGGCAGATTCTAACAGGACCGATCAGCTGTCTCTGCACTGTGTTTCTCAGCTCTGTGGGTTACCAATTGAAGTGCCTTTGTGCAGTGTACGGCTTCCACAGACATAGAAATAGCTCTACAGACAGATTCCGAGGGCTGTGCTAGTAAGATACCCATTCTGACCTAGTTCAGAGTCAACTCTGAAACACGGCTTATCAGCTGAGATGATGCACATTGTGAAAGCAGTTACACTTCTGAACCTGGGATACATTATCCTGTGTACATCCTTCCAGACTCTAGGAGGGTCTGCATGGAACTAACTCCGACATATCTGCTCTATGGTGTAAATTGTCATTTGATCTTAAATAGGCTGCCTTTGAAGAACTAAGAATATGCTGTATTTACTCTTTAATTAAATCCAGTAAGTTAAGGTAGGTTCTTTAACAGGTAGTTGTAAAAGGTTATGAATATTATTATTAGGTAACAATAGTATTATTGGATAACAATATTATGCTGCATGAATTAATTCAAACCTAGCTGTGATCATTTTTTTCCATTTGTAAACGCCTCAATTGGATTTATTTTTTTAAATGTTAACATCAGTTTTCAGTTCACAGGTCTTTCTGCTGTGTTTTGGTTTACCACGACTAGAACTCTGTTTTGAGCCATTTCCAGTATAGCCTGGAAATAAGAATTAAGTCGTATTACTCTTGTATTTATTAACTGTTTCTTTTTTAAAAGTAAGAAGCTAAATGTTGGTGAAATCAAATCTTTTGCGACCTTAGATATTGAAAACTGAAATGTTAGCCATATAGTTACACACACAACATGTCTTCAGCCGTCTGAAAAGTAACTTCTCAAAGTTCTACAATTTTTCACTTTCTAAGGGAGACAGCTGCTTGGTCTCCATCAGAAGTCTTCATGAGTGGGTGGGCAGCTCCCCTAGCTGTTCTAAAAATCCCAACCTCACTCTCTGGTTAGAGACAAAAGTGCTATTAGAATGGCCAAATATTGTCTGGAACACAGTGGTTATGACACATCGTCTGTGCCAAGGAGGAGCCTAAGAAACATGGAGTCAGTGTCTGACAACTTGGAAACTTCAAGGATTAACCTTTATTTATAGAATAAGGCTCTTTGGTGTTTGTTACCATTGTTTTGCTTCGTCTGGCTCCAAATGTGTTAGAAATAACTCTTCAGGTGTGGTTTTGGACAACGTGGATGTTCTGTGGACAGCTGAGTGATATCTCCTGGATTCTGAGGGTGGGAGGTGAGGCATCAGTGTCACTGTGGAAAATTCAGTCCTAGAGGTGAACTGATGGAAATAAATAATGCATAGGTCTCCAGCAAATTCCCATGGAAGATGCCATGTCTGTAATGTTGTATCCATTGATGAGGTGTTGTTCTAGGTATTTGTACTCAAAGAGAAAGAAGGGAACTTCTAAGTTATGCTCTAAAGATATTTTACCTTGATAACATGTTTATATTTTGTAGCAAAGCCAGTTCTTTTTTTATATGATTCTAGCTTGCTTTTGAAACAGAAAATATTGTATAATTTGTTCTAAATTTGCCAGCTGAGTAAGGTGGTGGTAGTTTGTTTTTTTTTTTCTTAGACAGAGTCTTGTAGAACTGTAGGAGCTGAAATAAAAATGAATCTGAAAATCTAACAGGCTGTACGTATGTTGACAGGTGCCAAATGATTATCATAGTTATGTTTTCACAAATATACATCATTAGAGAATTGTCTTTCTACTGTAGAAATTATTTGATACAACTTCTCATTGTTTCCTGCCCTGCCTAAGCTATGTAGTTGTTTAAAGGCTGTGTATACTGAATGTGAGCCATAACCCTTCAAGATTTGAACTTCAGTAACTTGAATGAGTGTTACAAAGACTCTAAGTTGATCTATTTTTATATAGCATGCAGTAGACAAGTTTGAGCAAGAAAGGCTAGCAGATGATAGGCTGGATATTAGAAAAATTTCTTCACTGAAAGAGTGATGAGGCATTGGAACAGGCTGCCCAGGACAGTGGTGGAGTCACCATCCCTGGAGGGGGTCAAGAAACGTGTAGATGTGGTGCTTTGGGATATGGGTTAGTGGGTTGGGTGGTGTTGGGTTGACGGTTGGACTTGATGATCCTTGAGGTCTTTTCCAGCCTTCATGATTCTGTGATTCTATGATAAGGTGAAGGAGATGGCTCAAGAAATTCAACAGGAAAAAGACCGCTTACCTCTGCCAAAGGGGCCGTTGACTGACCAGAGCTCAGTTACCTCTGAAGGTAAGACAAAAGTAACTGAAGAATTGCAAACAGAAGGTAGAATTCATTTTTATGAATAAGTGACTGTACTTTCTTAGTAAATCTGTGTCTCTTTGGGTTTTCTTAAGCATTTCTTACCAGCAGTGGGAGCTGCCTTGTTATGAGAAGCTCCATGACAGAGATGATATTCTGGTGGACTTTAGAGCTGAAGCTGGCTGGTGCATATGATGGTGTTATTGTCTTCCCAAGTGGAAACTGTATTGTAATTGAATGCAGAAATCTGGTATCTGACCTAGATTCGTAAGATATTAAAGGACACCTGGCTTCTATTTATATGTCTTTGTATTCTCCTTTAGAACTGTGCTGTTCTAAAGACTATTTTCATGAACATGCTCCTCCTGTCTGCGGATAGCGCCAGTGCTGATTTTGGAAATCCTTTCAGACAGTGAGAGGGGTAGTATGTGTTATCACATCTGTGGCCTGTTAGAGGCAGATTTATTTAAAGATTGTAAAAGCCGGGTCATCCTGTTGCACCTCCGAGCTTAAAGTGTTTATCATTGAAATAAAGCAAGTCCACAATACCGAGTTTACAGTAAAAGCACAAGCAGAATGCTGAAATTTTACATTCAGTTGTTTGCAGCTTCTGCATAAGAATTCATTAGAAAAATTGGAAAAACATGATCTCGAATCCCTGTTATGTTTATAAGTAATTTGCTAGAGAGAAAAAGGACCTGAATGCTTTAGAAAATAATCCTCCTGCAAACAGAACTACTTTTTTTTTAAGAAAAAAAGAAAGTACATTCTTGTTTACTTGTGCATGGTGTTAAACATAGTCAGAGGAAACCCAGAAGTTCAGGCCATGTTCTTACCTAAAGCTGATTGTTCTTCCCGCTTCAGTTCATCACAGGACTTACGTCATTCAACTCATCGACTTTCATCGGGGAAACATTACTAATTTTTTAGCAAATCAGAAAAAAACACTGCTTAGGCGACTTTAAAGGTCATCGGTTTGCTCTTGTTAATGTTCTGCAAGGAAGAGAAGATTTACCTGGCGCTTGTACTTTATTTCTTAGAAAAGCAAATATATTGCTGTCAGATTTCTCAGCAAGTCTCAGATGGGACTACAAATACAGGGTTTTTTAACTAACTTTTTTTTTTTTTTGGCAGAACTAGGTGATGAACAAAAAGATGGTGACGTTGAATCAATACCAACTGACAGTGATGACTGTGTTATTATATCAAATCCAATATCCAAATTAAAGGTGAGTCAGAGTATTTATGCCAATTATTTGGTAAGTCTAAGAAAAATATTTGAATCCTAATGTCTTCTAAGAGTAGCTTTGCTGTATCTAAGCTCAGAACCTAAGGCATTTTCAACTAATGTATGTTTCCTCGTTTCCAGTTCAAATAGACATGTTTTCACAGAAAAAAAGTTAACCTGCCTGTACATGATCTATAGGTGCTTTTTTAATGGGAAAATTTGTTGTCATCTTTTCCATTATTGTCATACACACTTAGAATAGACATTTCTAATTAGTTTGACTCTGAAATCAAATTTCAGTCCTGCACAAAATCTCCCCAGCAAAAGATAACTATTGTAATGTGAATGTCGACTGTTTCTTGACTGTTAAGCTCTAAAGTAGTTCAGTATTTTTTCTTACAATTTTCTAGTACTATGACTGTTATTTGCTTCCTTGTGAGTTAGAAAGCAGAATACCTGAATTTACCCTGTTATCCTTGAAAAATGGTAATATTCTTTGCCTACAGAATGCAATTACAAGTGTTAAATATGTCAAACAAATTTTAAGATACGTAAAAGGAATAGTTTGTAATACCCTATATTGTATTTGGGCTTGATTCGTAAATGGCTGTCTGCGTACACACTAGATGGACATAGCTGCTAAATACCTGGGGGTGAACAAAACCACTCAGCATCTCACTTTAAATGCAAATGCTAATACATCTGTTCATTGCAAGAAGAGTTGTTTCTGAAGTAAAATGAGACAATAGAGACAATTTCATTTTTTATGCATGTGAATGTAGAGTGCTTGAGGTTATTGTTTGAAACTGGGTAACCTTTCCAGGCTTTCATCTCTTTCAAGCACATTCAAGTCAAAGACCATCACGTTAATGATATTTGGCAGTCATTTGATTTAGTAGTTTTTTAGAAAAAAAATTCCTTTAAATATTTCATCATTCTACACGAATCCCAGTAATACTGCCAGCTGAAGCCGTGTGCCTGTATTAGTGGAGACAGAGTGGTGTGGCGTTTTCTGTCATCCTAGTAAAATTTCCATGAATCTACTGAATAATGAAACAACCTTATTGAAATATTCAGATTTGGGTTTTTAGTTAAAGTGTCTTAGGGTACATAATGAAAGGAAATATCTTTTGAAAGCAGGGGGTAAAATTACTTTATCAAATATTGAAAGGGCTTGACAGCAATGGAAATTGTTCTATATGATGGATATTTTTCCTATAGGATATACCTGCTTTGCAGTTTAATCAATTATATAATTTGCTTGGAAAAATATGAGCTATCTCCATAATAAATTACAATATTGACTTGCAGTTCTAACACTGAGTCAGGAAAGGTTGTCTTATATATTTTATTACTTCAAGTGATTTAACTTTACAATCAAAAATTGTCACAGTATGTCCATATGGGGAAATATTTTTAATAAAGTTATGAGCTTGAAAAAAAAAGAAAGAATTAAAAAAATGCTTTTGATGTTTCTGAACTCCAGCATGTTTTGTTTGCTTTTTAACGAATCTAATCTTTGAATGATCACCGATGTACTCCAGTTTGGAAACCATCGTGGCTGTTCTTTCTTTGAATTGCCAAGTTACCTGGGGAAATATTTGACTTTTCTCTCAAGTCTGACATTCCTACTTGAATACATAAAGCTTATTAAAATTTATCTGTACACAGATAATATAGACTTTACTGAAGAGTATAAAACAATTTTATATAAGAAAAATGGCATTTTAGTTAAAGGTAATAAGAATAGGCTCTGGTGAAAAACAATGGGGATATTACTTTTATTATCATATTGTTAATTTAAACTTACAAATGTATATTTGATTTAACTGGAAAAGTTCAGTATATAAGTTGAATTCCATGTCAATATAGTGTTACTTGACATGCCTGACTACTTTGTGACTTCACTGAGCTGTTTGTAGCACAGTCTGTGGGAGGCACTGAGCCTGACGATCCTCTCTGCTTTGGAAAACTTTGGTGCCTCCTGGGACTGAGACTGAGGCAAGCAGTTACAGGAGCAAGATACAAATCACTTTGCTGTGTAGCTACAAATAACGGCAGCTGAAATTTGTGGTTCAGATGTCATTTGTACATTACTGTAATCTTAACCTAATCTTCTCCAGCAGAGTATGACCATTGCAAAAATATTTTCGACACTGAATGTAAATCAGTATCTGTTGGAGCAGTATCCTTAACTGCAGACCTGGGGGCTTTCGAATCTTACTGTGTCTGTGCCAAAAATCAATTGATCAGTGTTAGTCACACAAAATAGCCAGTGATTTACATGTGTGTTTGGTTGGTTTGTGTTAACACTTCAAGAAACACAAAATAATTTGTATTTCATTTGTGCTTTGTTTTTAAATAGGCAACTGAAAAAATTGTTATTGAAATTCTATCGCTCCATCTTACTGACTCACGAATTGCATCAGATGAAACAATAAAGCAGCTGTTCATAGAGTGCAGATTACACAATGTCATTGCAGAAGAGACCCCACTGTCGCTTCCAAAACCAAAAATTGGTCAGAAGATTCACTATCACTTTGGCTGTGGTAAGTGTGATGTAAATTCTGTCTGTCAATAATGTCTCCTTCCTCCGGATATTATAGGTGCTTTTATTCCAAAAGAAATATTTATTTTTTTTTGTTCTTTTCTTCATGCTCTTTCTTCTAAAATATGGAAAACAATTGATAACTAATGATATTAAATCCGATTTGTTTTGCAGTGATACATGTGGATAAGGCAAATAATAGTGCCAGAAGAGACTATCTCAAGTCTATGCTTCTAGAGCCAGATCTCCATACTGACAGGTACCTGTTAGTGCTGTTTTTCAGTTCTACAAAAGGTCTTGGTAAATAGTGCTGATGCTTTGCTTTCTTTTTTGCCTTTATGGAGGAGATATCCCTGAGAAGTTAGTGCATAGCTAACTAACCAGAGAAGAATTTGTTTCAGCCAGGAATTCTGCATTCTGATGTGGCAATTGATCTACATTTCTTCCCTGAGTAGGCTCGTGTGGCGTGGGACCTCTCTTAGTGTTGTTTTGGTTTAGGGTTTTGTAACAACCTTGTTTTGAAAAGAGAGATTCTGTCATCAGCGTTCTATCAATAATGAATTTGAAAAGCACAAAACTACCTCATGGTGGAGTAATGCATCTTTCTGAATTCAGGGTACTAAAGGAGTGTTAAAGCTTCAAAAAGTGTTTCTGGACACTAGAATTTCCAAAAACCTATATATATATGTGTGTGTGTGTGTCTGTATCTATCCATTCTTCTAGGAGTCACCCTGCTGTGCTAGCACCAGTGAAGAGCTTATGCAGGAGGTTTCCAGGCTGATCCTGCGGGTGCGCCATTTCTTGTTAGGAAATCGTTTTTGCTCCAAGACACTGACTGTATGGAGCTCTTGTTCTCCAAAGTAGCAAAATCTGTGCATCCACGTTGAAAGAGTAGAGAGCATGTGTTAGCTTCACGTTAATATACTCCATTAACACACAGGGTTTTCTCCAGGCTGCTTAAAAGTGGCTGATCTCTGGAATAAAGAATTAGAATCGAATTCACCTACATCACAGCTTTGTCCAGGCACTCTCGGTTCCCTGCTGGTGATAACACCTTTATGTGGTGTTGTAGCAACAACAGTAAATATTTGTCCAGGTTTTTCTGCTTCATTGTAAAGCACATTTTAAGCTTAAGGCAATTCTTATTTTTTCCTTTTCCTTTGGCTCTCTATTAGCAGACAAGTTTTGTTCAGTTTTCTAGTCTTTCTTGCAGTGGCTAGCAAATATCTACCGCAACAGGACTTCTAACAGGATGTCAAAATTTCTTCTTACTCTGTCAGTAGCCATGGGATTCCTGCAAGAAAGTGAGTACTGATACCCAGCATTACAGAAAAGAAACAGGGAAATGAGCTGGAGAGAAAGTCTAGGTTCCCAGAGAGATGTGCGGGAGAGGAACACTATATATAGCTTTATTTATGTAAGAAATCTGAGTGTGGATTTGATATTCCAACTTCCATCCAAGTTTCTTGCGTGAGTGAAGCAGTGTTAAGGTGATGTGGGACACAGCTGCCCCGTGGGCGTTCTGTGCTGACGCAGAGCGAGGAGTCTGTTCGTGTGCGGTGTGTTCCAAGGCAGTGTAACCTGTGTCTTTGCAGCCAGTTGAACCTGAAAGCAAAACTCTTTTGCAATTTTTGGTAAACGAAGAAACAAGTTAAAGCATACTGAATGTCATATTGAAATATTTTCTGAATTTAAAGCGTTTGTCATACTTTTTAAAAATACTCAAGTCAAAGTGACTGTGGTCCTATCCTTGCAGTCTGGTAGCTGGAGTAGCCTCAATGGGATCCAGAGTTCAAATCTCTTCCTTCCTGATTAGCAGCAAAGATTTAATACAGTTTTATGATCTTTGAGGCATATTGGAACTGTGAGGCATATTGGAACTATCAGGTGTTAGAGGTGCTGTTCTTTGGATCTGTTTTGTTGGAGCTTCCTCTGTTCCTGAAAAAGACTTGGGTATGGTGCTCAGGGACATGGTTTAGTGAGTTAGGTGGTGTTGGGTTGATGGTTGGACTTGATGATCCTTGAGGTCTTTTCCAACCTTAATGATTCTATGATTCTGTGTTTTGAACTAGAAAGTGGACCAGTGTGAATGACTCTCCGCTTTGGCGGTAAGGTGCTGTCCCAAATGTTACTAGGCCTGCTTTTAGTTTATGCTTTAGTGACAATTTTAGTAGTAGTTGGTACCCTTAAGTGATGAACATTAGTCCAGCACTATCTCTTCGATCCCTGTGTTAACTGCTAAGCTGGTTTCTCCAATTGAGTTGATTTAACATTGACACTGAATCCTAACAAAACAGATCTTTGCCCAGTACCCAACAGCTGTATCGGTTATTCTTACAGTTTTTGATTTGTTTTTATTTAATTTGATATTTATCTTACACTTCCGAGTATTTCTTTCTTTTCAGTTCCGTTTTGGCAGTTTTGCTGCTGCTTAGCTCTGCCAAAATCCCAAGTGAGATCCATTATACTCACTCAAGCCACCTGCTGTTGGCAATAGCTGTGATATTTTTCCTTTTTTTGCCTCCTGAATTTTTTTTTCAAGACACATAGGTGTCTGGTTGTAGTGGCAAACAAATATTTATGTCTATGTATTCTACAAGAAATATTTGTTAGTAGGAGCCAAGCACAAAAATAAAGGGCTGTAACAGCGTGTTGCAGTGGTTATGGCTATAGACATTTTTAGGCTGTAAAGCTCACAAGCATTCACAGTTCAAACCTTGCCAAGACATACCAAAAAAGCAGTTTGCTCTGAATTTCTGTCCTTTGGTCAGTCTCAGTGGCTTTGGCCCCAAGCCAAGCCAGCAGGTCAGCTCCAGCACAACAGTGGAATGATGTGTTTAAAAGAAAAGCCATACTCAGATGCAGTGAGTGTAATTTAAATTCACAGAAGAAATGCAAATATTTTGTATGGTTGTTGGGCTTAGATGTTTGGGATGGACAAAGGGGCTGCGTGGAGATAAACTTTTGTTTCTTCATGTCAAATAATTCGCATGGTATGGTCAACATAAAAAAACCCCAAACCAAAACCCAAACAAAAAAACCCCACAAAAAAACCCTAATGATATTTTTAGATATTTTATAAATTAGTTTTGCTAAAAGTCTCAAAGTACATAGGTACGATCTTGATTTTTACGGGGGGGGTGGTAAATATAAAGAAATTAAGTGACTGAAACAGTTGGTTCAGCACCTGAGCTGCAAACTTACAAGTTTCCAATGTAAAAAGTCCTTAATCCTTAGACTCTTCTGCCTGTCACTACCCTGTGAACCGGAATTGTGCCACGCGGTGGCGGGGAGTGGAGAGAAAAATGAAAAAATTCTCTAAGCCTGCAGAACTCTGGTTACCTCTCTGTCCTTCTACTACTGCTAAATAACGCTAAAGAAGGAGGGAGGATTTAAAAGAAAGGGTATCAGACTATTCTTGTCATGGGAAATGTTCAATATAGTTGATTAAGAGTTCTAGTTTATGCTTAATTGTTAGAGCATGTTTTTTGCCTTTTCTTTCCTGTTTTCTGAGTTAATTTTCAAGCCTTTTTGAAGGCTTTTTTTTTCTTTTTCTTTTTTTTTATGCTTAGGCTACGATTTGCGGTGGTCAGTGATCCCCTACCATGCGAACAGGACCTTGAATGTCAAGATATCGGTTTCGCTTATGTCAGTTTGAGAGAGATATTGCGGGAGGGAAGAGACATCATTGAGCAAGATATTGATTGTAAGTTTTAGAGATTACTTTTGTTGGAACCTTTTGCAACCTAAAAATTATTTGTTGAATTTCTGCTTTTCTCTGCAAGCTTTACTGTGCAAGTAATTGTTTGACATTGTTTCAATAAGAAATTCTTATAATATTAACGAATGGCTTCCACATTTGTGCAAAAGTCTGTAAAAACTGTGCATTACTGTTATTCCCCAAATCAAACAGCATTCCCAGCTCATAGTTGGTTTATAAATCCTAAGAAATTTCAGGATATGTCCACTTACTGGAATTCTCTATTTTGTCAACATACTTCATGCTAGTAAAACTATACATATACATTTTAAAATGAAAATGTATGTAATTCTGTATTGCTAATGTTGAGACAGTATGAAATACTGGTGGCTTTGGTTAGGGGTCAGTTTAGAGCAAGCAGCCTTCTGTAATAGACTGTGTCCGAACTTTCACTCATTAAAGCAAGGTGAAGTGAGTAGGAGGCGTGGAATCTTCCATTCCCTGGGTCTCATGACAGCATTTTTGTACTCATAGTATCATGGAAGGGTTTGGGTTGGAAGGGACCTCAAAGATCATCCAGTGCCACCCCCTGCCATGGGCAGGGACACCTCCCACTAGCCCAGGTTGCCCAAAGCCTCATCCAGCCTGGCCTTGAACCCCTCCAGGGATGGGGCATCCACAGCTTCTCTGGGCAACCTGGGCCACTGCCTCACCACCCGGACAGTGAAAAATTTCTTCCTAATGTCTAGTCTAAATCTCCCCTCTTTCAGCTTCAACCCTTGTCCTCTCACTATACTCTTCTGATAAGAACACTCAAGAGGGCTGCTTGGTCCTTTCATAGACAGTGAAGGAAAATGTTCCCCAGGGTAGCAGGGACATGGTTTTTAAGATGCATTTTTCTCCTTACCTGTTCCTCTCCATCCTCTTTCCTCCTTGTGGTAAATCTCGGTGAAAAAGCTGAGGGTCTATCTGTTACAAGAGTTACTCTCCTGTAAAGGTGGGCGACCCAGCTTGGTTACTAGGGCCAGTGCGCCCATGTTCCCAGGGTGCTCTTTGCAATGGCAGCGTTTCTCCTTAGCCCCAGTAGAACGCCAAGCTAATGTGGCTTTGCTGCTTCTGCTGCTGTGTCTAATGAGCCCATAACTTGGGTGATGGGGAGCTGAGTAGTGAGGGAAAGAAACAGGCTTTCTTATGCATTTCCATTCTCATGCACAATTTGCGTCCGTGCCGTAGCTAAATACTGAATACATCAGAGCTCCAGGAGCACTGTAAGGAAAATCCTACGAAGAATCAAATTTTCCTAATCTGGAAAAATAACATACCGCTTCTTACTGTGGCTGAACCACTTCCTTTTCTCCACTAGTAACTTTTCTCCAAGTAATTGTACGAAAGCACGTCTCCTCCAAAATGGTATTTCATAGTCTCTCACTGGAAAATTGTTTTTGTTCTGGATTTTACGGCCATAATGCCCATTGTCATAATTCCCATTTGATGAGATTGGTTAGTGATGTAATTTTGTACCCTTGAGTGTCACCGTTCCCAAAACTCTTAAAAGTCCTCATTGTTATCTGAGATAATTCTTGTGACGGGAAGGACTTTTTTTTGTTACTAGTTGTTGTTCTGTCCAAAGGTCATCATTACCATGGAGTGACAACTACAGTGTTGTGAAGAGCATTTCTTCCCCTAATCATAGAAGTTCTGAACTAATTTTTACTTTATGTCAAAGTTCTAGTAGTAGACAGAAATACTTTTCTTCTTATTCCTATCCACACTTTTCCGCTTCCCTGAAGATGCTGTACAGTTTAGATTTCTTTTATTGCATCCACAAGCATATTTTCTGCAAATTTAGAACTTTCAGAGAATTGAAATAATTTTACATTGCTGTATGTCAGATCATGGCAGAAGTAGAATATATCAGTATATCTGCTTGGACAAAGTAATGGAAAAAGTTCTTAAGATCTGGACACAGACTTCAATTAAACGTGATGGCACAATAAATAGAACTGTACACGTTCTCTGAGATGGTTTGAGGGAAAAAGAATAAACCTAGACACAGGGAAATTCATGGGACACTGCCACATGAAGATCTAGTAATTCTTAAGTGGGGTACCATAAACTCCCTTCATTCTTTTTGAGGACTGCAAACATATCTTGTTCACATCTTGTTCCTTTCATTGCTGATTCTGTGAGAGTGGCCCACAGGAGATTTGAAGCAGTTAAGTGAATGGCTAAGCAAGAGTCTCAATGAAAAAGAGTATAGACAAGACATATAACAATACGTCTCGGAGATAATACGACAATATTAAAACTGAGAAAATAGAATTAATGCTATCTTCTGGTATCACTAATTACAGTTATCCTACTGTTCTTACAAGGAAAAAGAATAATGTCCCTTGAGTCTGCTCTTTAAGTTGGCAGTTCACCGCGTGATTTGTCCAAGGATATAAAAAATGGTTTGGATTTCTAAGAATAGTGTCCAGTCTGCCCTGTAACAGCTCTATCAACAAAGTAAATGATGGAAGGTTTATCACCTGTTTTTCCTTCTCCAAACCTCTCCTGAGCTGTCCCAGCAATCTAGAAGTTGCAGCATGCAGTGTCGTTGCATGTCCCAGAGTGCTTATCCCAGTTTATACCACAAGTAGATCACCTTGCCTTTTGTTTGCTGGATAATTGGCTTCATAAAGATGTGTGCTTTTGAGATCATTTGTTTTCATTCCAATTCCTTCTAGAGTCACGTTAGGCAGCCTCGTTGCTTTTTATGCAGGACTGGGAGAGAGCTTCAGCTTTGACCACGAGCAGCGTTTTTAATGACTGCAGCAGAGACTGTGGCCCTCTGGGCTCACTTGGATATTGTAAAAGAGCAAGTTTAAATCATGTTATCTACATTCTGTAAAAGAGGAATTTTAAATAATACTTTAAACCCAACATACACAAAGATTAAGGTAGTTGAATAGTTCAGTCTAGGGGGAATACCATCTTTGTGTAGACTTCACTATTTTACAACCCATGGAAGCCTGGCATTAAATAATTTTGCATTGCACCCACTGGAAACGACAATGTACTATTTAAGTAGTAGTAACTGTCCAGGCTGATTTTGACTGATCGTACACATAGTGTAGAATATCCATTAATCAGTGTGTCTTTTACTGAGAAGTATTTATCCATATGCATATATGCCTTTAATAGAGTTTGAAACATTTATATTCAAGTATTGTGAAAAATAATGAATTTATATGGGCAATTATCATCCAGATAGTTTTATTTCAGAGTTAATTCCAACCCTACTGCTTTTAACGAGGTACATTCTGGTTTGTAGAGTGCTCCATTTCCAGCAAGCTGAGTGCCTGAACTAGAAGATTTGGTTTTTATTTATTTTTCTCTTTTTTAAGCGTATGCTAGGTGCCTTTCAGTCGGTCCAAATGCTAAGGAAAATTACCAGAACAAAACCAAAACCTTCAATGAAATTGCTAATGCTGTTTTACGATGTTTCCTTTCTAGTTTTCGATTCCCAAGATGCTAAGGCGGCAATTGGAAAGCTCACGGTGTCAGTGGAAGCCCTCCAGGTGCTGCGTTCAGTCCATAAGGAGTGCATGTGTGAGTAGGAGGCATGAAAAGGAAGTTTGCCCGCAGAAGTTCCTTCTCCCACTATAAATACATTCTTGATAGTGCTTCAAAGATGAGATCTTTGTAATTCTTCCCATATGTTTAATGTATAATTTGTATGAAAAGGACCCTTGATTTGTAGTTGTAAGGTTTTGTGTACTTTTCAGTCTGTTTGTTGGTACGGTTCCCCCCTAAGGCTAAGAATCTCTCCACACAATGTCTTGTGGATAATTAACACCTACGTGATTGAGAGGTGTGCTCTGTTTGCATTTTCAAGACTTTTTGCTCCATAAAACAGTACTAAAAATGCAAGTCAGATTTTAAACTTTTAATAAAAAACCATAAGCCTTAGAAAACGGATTAAAAATACTTCTGTGTTATCCCTAATCACCCCAGTAGATGGAATACCTGTGTTTAGCCTCAGTAAGAATTTTATACTGTGAAGATTTTATTAAAAGCAGTATATGAAAATGACTTGGCTCACTGTGTTCATCTGCCTCTTTAAAATGCCAATATCCATTTTATGCACATTCAATCTCAGTATGTTTCCTTTGATGCATGCAGTTCCTGTCAATTAAATATAAAAACCGAGGCTAGTTGCAGGACTTATTAAATTACTGCAACCTTTTTTTTTAAAGTAACTTTTACCCTTCTACTAACATTATAATCAGCTGTTTATGATTATCATGATTGGAAGAAGGGGGAGGGCAGGCACTATCATTTTCCTGTACACTAAAAGATTTCCTTTCAGACAACATCTGTCAAAGCACAAAAAGAAGCCGTGCAGTATCAGATTGCTTCGCCTAGTTTGAGCTGTGGGGAAAGGCACCTGTGTTTTCATTTGGTTCTTGTCATTTTGAGAACTTTACATCAAACATACACAATGAATTGTTGTATCTGACTAACCAGTGTCTAGCTAGGGAAGCTAATTTTCCAGCTTTTGACCAATCTCAGTGAAGGATTTAATTGATATTTTTACTGGAGCTGTGAATCAATGCTGCGAAAGGATTGTCTCTTGAGGACAAGGATGTAATACGTTTCATTTTTCCATTTATTTTTTTACTTGTCATTTTCTTCTAAGCATTTTTAAGGCCGTGGATTTGCACTGTTTGCAAACAGACTGTGTTTCTTCATAAGCATAGGTAAAGTATTCAGAGAGATAAGTAATCTATGAAAATCTACCTAATTTGCCGTCATATATTAAATCTCTGCTTCAGAGATGACAGACCGTTGCATTTAGAGAATTAGGCATTCCCTCTTTGTGTGAGTAAAGATCTTTGCTCCTATTTGTGAACATCCAAAGCCTGCTAATGGCAAGAAGATGGAATAGATTAGGAGACAATTCATTACAGTTCAACAGAAAAAAACCCAGCTATAATGCAGAAATGCAAGTATGAATATCTGCATGTAGTGTGAACCCTCTGTGCTCTAATGGCTTCAATAACGGCTCTTCGTCTTCAGTAGCCTCTGAAATGACATCCACAGAATCACAGGATGGTTTGGGTTGGAAGGGACCTTCGAGATCATCCAGTGCCACCCCCTGCCATGGGCAGGGACACCTCCCGCTAGCCCAGGTTGCCCAAAGCCTCATCCAGCCTGGCCTTGAAAATTTAATTTCAAGTGAAAGCTGCTTGTAAATGATCAGACACCAGTTGAGGATATTTTGGCTAAGAAAATAAGCAACGATGAACCTTCAAACAAAAATGCTTGTAGGGTATTACAGCCAGTAGTTCTGCTGTGATCCTGTACCGGGAGGGGATCCTTCAGGCTAGCAGGGGCCTCAGGTGGTCTCTCGTCCAACCTGCTGCAGGATTGTCTGCAATGTCAGAGCATGTTGCTCGAGGCTGTATCCCATCTGGTCTTGAAAACCTCCAAGAGTGGAGACTGCTGAGCTTCTCCCAGCAACCTGTTCCAGTGCCTGACTGTCCCATGGTGGAGAAAGCAGATACATTTCTAAACATTACTTCAGTCCAAATTGAAGCCAAATCTAGATCTAAGCACTTGAAAAGAGCTTTTGTACTTAATATACCATCTGATACCTTTCTTTTCTTTAATTCTATGGGTAGCATAAGGATGACCTTGTTTGTGGTTTGTTTCAGGCATTTAACGTTTTGCACATAAATAAAAATAACTGGGCATCCTTGTGTTGACTTCCACGCCTACTTCCTGCAGTACGCTGTCAAATTTCCATCCAGTTTTGTGAAGCAATTGTCAAAAAATAGCTATGTGACTGTTAACAATGTGCTTTGCTGAGATAATTCTTCTGTAGATTTCAGTAGTCTTCCAATCTACTGTAGTTCATTCCTGGCTGTGTTCTATCAGGCTTAGATTATTTTAAGAGTAAGAAAACAAGAGATATCAAACCAGACCAGGCTCACCTTGAAATGATACTCTTCATGACCGTCAGTCATGAATTGTGTACACATTGTAGATTTACAAAGAAACAGTGTTCCCTGAGCTGTGAGAAACATAAACGGGGAACCTCTGTCCACACCCCTTCTCTGTATCAAAATAGATCTTAATTTAAACAGGTCTTGCACCTGATCCCGCAATGATCTGTTTAACATTTTTGTGGATTTGGAAAAGAATTTATCTTCTATTTAGACAAACTGTTATTCTTGTTGAATGCAAAATGATTTCCTTCTGCATTAAAACTGCGAGAGCTGAACTTCCTTGAAAAACTATTGGAAAAATGTGGTCCTTCTACCACAAAAAAATCAAATCAATAAAGTGAAGTTTCTTTTGCTTGAAGAACTGTCATGCAACTGGTGATTCTTCTGATCACCTGCTCCTAAGTACAGACAGCTACAGTAGCTGGTAGCCTTTGACTTCAGTGATGATAAAAACCCCAAAATGTGTTGCTGTAGATAGGGCAATTTTCCCAGAGAAATGAAAGGAAGCACCAGCCATCACCTACCTCCAACCACACAGCACACAAACAGTAAATAAACCCCAGCAAACTGCAGAAGAGAACCTACAGAAAATTCTTGCACATTTTGAAAACATTCGTTAAACCTTCTTTCCAATGTCATCAGCAGTTCTTGTAGTAAATCAAACCCAGGCCCACTGGGAAACTCTCCAGGAGGTTGGTGATGTCAGGGGTGAGACAAGACACACAGAAGGGGAACTAAAGCAGGATTGGTTGGGTGTCAGCATGGAGCAAATAAACCTCAGCAAGAATGTATGTGGGATTTTTGTAGCCTGTCTGTATTTAAGTCAAACAAGTTCGTGTGACTTGTAATTTATTTTAGAATGGAGTTTCCAGTTACCTACTCAGAACAGAGTTTTCCCAGCAGTTCCTGACGGTAAGGAGGGATTGTGTTCCTACCCACAGCACAGGACAGAGGGGAGAGGGGCTGTGCCGCAGCCCCTGGGCGGCTGTGTCCCCGGGAGGGCCGGGCCGGGCCGGGCTCCGCTGGGCTCTCCCTGCAGGGCCGCGCAC
>NW_010125476.1:0-20444 GCF_000699245.1 Pterocles gutturalis
TCCAGCGAGTCATCCATCTGTCAAATCCATGTTCCTCCAATTTAGAGACAAGCTTTTGTCTAAAAGAGGTGAGGTTGAACTCTTTTCCTATGTAAAGGCTCAGCTTCATTGCAGCAGGTTGGATTTTAAGAAATGTTTGTCCCAAGATCTTCAGGGCTGAGAAGGCAAAGGACGTGGTTGCTTTGTGCATGGAAGGATGGAAACATGAGCACGTTGGGTGCAAGAGGTGCTGTTCCCACCACGCTCTGGTTATCTGCAGCGTGGGCTTGGCCTGGGGTTGAACATGGGCTTAAGGAAGCAGACGGGGTTGGTGTCTTCCGTTGCCTTCCTTAAGGAGACGTGTTTCAACAAGAGCCTTCGTGGCATGGCTTTACTGCTTCTCTCCTCCTGCGGCAGTGACCCTGTTTTCTCCCTGTGTAGGGTTGTTGCTTTCCCAAGTTTCCCAAGATTGACCTTCCTTCCCATGATGACCCTTCATCACAAAAGAGTAAGAAGTTGGTCTGGTTGGGAACGTTCTGAATGAATGTGCTGCTTGACTAGAAACACAGCTTGGTGTCCTCGGCAGACTTGCTGAGGATGCACTCAGTCCCACTGTCCATGTCCCTCATAAAGATGTTGAACAACATCTGTCCTAACACTGACCCTTGCGGAACACCGCTTGTCACCGGGCTCCACTTGGCCATCGAGCCGTTGACCACAACTCTTTGAGTGCCACCATCCAGCCAGTTCCTTATCCAGCGAGTCATCCATCTGTCAAATCCACGTCCGTCCAATTTAGAGACAAGGATGTCATGGGGGACAGTGTCAAGGGCTTTGCACAAGTCCAGGCAGATCACCTCAGTTGCTCTTCCCTTGTCCACCAGCGCTGTGACCCCATTGTAGAAGGCCACCCAATTCATCAGGCACGATTTGCCCTTAGTGGCGCCGTGTTGGCTGTCACCAATCACCTCCTTGTTCTCCGTGTGCCTTCTCATAGATCCAGGAGGATCTGCTCCATGATCTTGCCAGGCACAGAGGTGAGACTGACCAGCCTGTAGTTCCCCGGGTCTTCCTTATTTCCCTTTTTAAAAACAAGGGTTATGTTTCCCCTTTTCCCATCAGTGGGAACTTCGCTGGACTGCCACAGCTTCTCAAATATGATGGATAGTGGCTGAGCAACTTCATCTGCCCGTTCCCTCAGGACCCGTGGATGTATCTCATCAGATCCCTTGGACTCATGGAGTCCCACGGACTCCAGGTCAGGTCCCTTGGACTCATGGAGTCCCACGGACTCCAGGTTCTTTGAATGGTCTCAAACCTGCTCTTCTGCTGTGGGCAGTTCTTCCTTCTCCCAGTCTCTGGTTTGCCTTCTGTGACTTGGATGGTGTGGCTTGAGCTCTTGCCGGTGAGGACTGAGGCAAAGAAGTTGTTGAGCACCTCAGCCTTCTCCGTATCCCAGGTAACCAGGTCTCCTGTTTCCTTCCAGAGAAGTCCCACTTTTTCCCTAGTCTTCCTTTTATCCCCGATGTACCCATAGAAGCTTTTCTTGTTGCCCTTGGTGTCCTTGGCCAGATTTAATTCTAGCAGGGCTTTAGCTTTCCTAACCTGATCCCTGGCTGCTCGGACAATTTCTCTGAATTCCCCCCAGACTTTTGTTTGAGGGGGTTTTCTTTGGTGGTGGTGGTGGTAGCTCGTCGTGTTTTTTCCCCCCTTAATGTACACGTACCCTGACTGTCAGGCTTAGATTTTGGACTTTGGACCTAAAAAAGTTGGATTATGGTGGTGGTTTTGGGGCGCTTGCAAGAGGTGGGTATCCTAATCCTTTGACAAGCTTTTGTCTAAAAGAGGTGAGGTTGAACTCGAGCAGTAGGCTTCGCGTGTTTCACTAAATACGTCTGGAAGCGCAGAGCTGGACAGACAAACATTTCCTTGCTTGTTTCCAGTCCAAGAATCCGGACGGGAAGGGATGGAGGTATTTGTGTAGTCTGTCTGCCGGCAGATCTCGTTCGTGCCTCTGTCTGGGGATTGGCGCTTTGGCCCCGCGTTGGGGTGGGGAGGTGCTCTCCTGATGAGCTGCACATCTTTGGCGTGATGCTGTTTTATTTATAGCTCTTGGCCTAAAGAAAAGAGCACAGGTGGAGTCAGAAAACCAGCTTTGTGAAGCTGCCTAGTTCTGCGTCGCTCTCCCGACCTGCGCCAGATGCCGGTGAGTCATTTTTCCAGGCCTCCTCCTCCGTGCCTAACCCAGATCAGAGGCTGGGTTGGCAGAGCTGGACCAGCAGAGCTGCTTCACGGGGCTCCCGACACCTTCCCAAACAGGGCGCTGGTACTCATAGAGCTCAACTGTCTGGATCCGAACCCTCAAACCCATGAGTGTTGAACTGGGTAGGTTGAGTTGAGATCCAAACCAGCCTGTGCTTGCTTCTCCTTTTCCAGTGCTCCCAGGATGAAGTTCGTGTGTAACGGTTTCTGCCCATAATAACAACTTATTCAAACCTGTGCTGACCATGTGGCAGCCCCGCCACCCTCCCTTGGCTTTTTGGGCCCTGTGAGATGGTGGGTATCTCTGGAAGACCTTCCATCTTTACCAGCAGACAACCAAGAGCTGCCTCACTTTCTCCCGCTGGCACCATCTCTACTCATTCTCCCGATCTCCTTCAAACCATCCCAAATGAGGGGTCCCAGCTCACCCTCCTTGCAAGCTGCTTCCCAGAGAGGAGCAAGACTTGTGCCTGGAGTTGTAGGGCATGGTTTCTTCTGCAACTAATCCCAACTGAGTCCTCAAGGATAAGGATGGGCAACAGTCCCAGCTGTGGAGCAGCTGCAGCATCTTTCAGTGCAGATTTTACGTTACAAGGTGGCTGACCTCCTGCTTGGGGAATTAGCTTCCCCCTGTCCCCATCCACGTAGCGATGGGCGAGTGCTGCGACCGCAGACAAAGCCGAGGATGTCGTTGCTGTTTTTCTACCTGAGCCGTGCCGCTTTTCCCCCTTACACCATCCGAGGGCTTGGGGAATTGACCGAGCAGCCTGTGATTACACTGAATCAGGGCAGATGGAGAGGGGCTTTATAATCCCCCCGCACCCCCGTGTCACAGCAGAACTGGGGCTGCAATCTGCTGTTTCATGACAGCAGGGCACAGTTCTTGCCTTCCCTTGCAGGTACGCTTGTGGCTATGAGCTGGGCTGGATCAGGCCACCCTCTCCCGCTGTACACTGGAGAGTTGTGGAAAAAAAAAAAAAATATTGCTGGGTTTTGAATGGATGGAGGCTCGTCTGACCCCAGGGCAGTTTGCGAGCTCCGGGCTCTTAATGGCTGTCCGTGGGTGTAGGGTGCAATCTGATCCAAATGGGAAGCTGGCTGAAATCCCAGCAAGCTGTTGTTACTGCGTGAGGCATCTTATGAAATGAGATGGGGTTTTGTGAACACTCCCCCCTGCCTGGCACCTCGCTAGAGGGAGAAATACCCTCTAAGCTAAGTTTGGGCTTCCCCAAGTACAGCTCTTCACTGAGGCACGGTTTGCGTGTCTCTCCATTTACGAAGCTCGTCGTCTTGTGTATTAACCCGAAGTTTCCTCCCTGGGGAGCTAGTTTCTGTTCTCAGCCCAGCCTCCTCCACTCCTTGCTTCTCTTCGGACCGTGTGTTCCCCACTTCCCAGGCTTGCTATGCGGAGCAGACATCTCCAAACTGATTTTTTTTGCCTTCAGAAGTGCTCTGTCCCTCTTTGAAAACAGCCTCAGCTGCTTTCTTAGCAGGGTCTGACCTCTTGAGTTCCTCTATTGCTTTTTTCTTTTTTTTTCTGAGTATGTCTAGAGGATCATTCAGTGGCTGTATTTATCCTCTTCATTGGATCTCCCTAGCAGGAACTGATTTTAAAGCCTAAAAGCACAACCCCATCTGTCTTGTGCCTCTGGGGCATAGTAAAGAGCCCCGTCCTGTGACCGCTGAGCCTGCGAGCGACCTCGCTTGCAGAAATGTTTTCGTTTTCACCCGACCTGCCTCTGGCAGAACGATGAAGACGGCAGGTTTTAATTCCTTTTCCCAAGTGGCCGCACTGGACCGCGAGAGTTCTGTTTTTCCAAGTGAAACTCATTCCTCTTCCCTGGCCCTGATGCTCGGTGGTTAGATTTTGGGTTTGACGAGGACGTTTCTGCTGCAGGATTGATTCATTTATGCTTTGAGGTGTCAGCAGGTTGTGCGAGAGCCTGGGGAGATGCAGCTCCACCTTGGCATCCCTTGGCTGGCGACACTCCCGTGGCCTCGTCCGGAAGGGCGGTGGGATGCCCTGTGAGCACACAAGGAAGAGAAGGTAGATTTGTCACTGTAAGGACTGTCCCAGCCTTCCCATACCTCGAATGCAGCCTGGGCAATGGACAGCGTGAGAGTAACCCCTAGGATATCCCTCCTCTCCCCTGTCACTGGGTGAGTCCTGGCGGTAGCTTGAAGGTAAAACCATTTTTCATTGCTCCCTGACCAGTCAGGAATGCTTTTCTCGCTGCCTGGCCATCCCTCTGGGAAGTAAATCACCGTCATCGCCGTAGAGGGCGGTGTGCTTGTCCCTGGAGGCCCCCGTCTCCCAGTGACCTTCTCAGCTCATGAAGACAGCTTGGCTTTGCTGTAAAGCAGCTCATGTGACAGCCGTAATCCGCAGCTAGCAAACAGCTGTGCAGGAAGATTGCAGGGGAATCGCCCTATTTTCCCCCCCGCGCTGCAGACCCTGGCAGGACGGAGGTTTCTGCTGTTTCCTTGGCTGCACGAGTCCATCAGCAGGTTGGTGTGTTTGAAGCCACACCAGCCACTGCTGCAAAACACGCTCGCGTGCTTCTGTGAGTCGACGTGAAGCTGCGAAACAGGTTCCAAGAATTAAAAAAAAGCCATTTCTCCTGAAGTGGTTTCCTCTGAATCTTTTCCAAAACCAGAGGTGGCATTTCTAAGCTTGAATTTGACTTGTTCCTCCCACCCCCCATATCCTTTGGCTTAATTTATCCCCTGATGTGTACAACTTCTCCTCTGCATAACATTTTCTGCTGGCTCGCGTGGACCCCCTTCTGCTCCGGGGGCACTTCGTCACTGGTGGACTTTTTCATTAGTGTGTCCCAGAGAGGACACAGACTGTGAGAATGGAAAGGCTGAGGGAGCACTTAGCTTGGAATTGGTTTAAAATTAATCACAGGATTATTTTTTATTCCCATATCGACTTTACAGTTTGTAGCAAACTTTCCCTCCCTATGGATTTTCCTCCTTGTTGCCACATATCCCTGAAATTCCTCATCTTCCTTTTTCCCCCCATGATTTTAATCTTTAAAACCTCCAGCATGTCCAAAGGGATGTTCAGTGACCAGGAGCTGGTGCTGACGAGTCGGAGGAGCTGATGACAGCTAAAGCCGGCGCTCTCAGCCCGAGATCCAGGCTCATGCAGCCCGAGGTTCCTGCACCGCGCAGGCAGAAAAAAAAATTTGCCTCAATTCCCTCCAGGAAGGAGGTGCCTTTGATCAGGTAGGCAGCAGTTGCTTCATACCCATGTAATCCCTCCGTTTCCCTACCAGAAACCACCAGCGGCGTGTTTCGTGGCTTCAATAAGTTGCCCACTGGTGGCCTGAGACAATCCCTTGTTTCGTGTGGGCTACAGAAGAGCCTTCAGAAGTGGCCATCTGTTACCGCTGGCCTGTGATAGATTTGAACGCGAGACCTCGCAGTGAAAGGCTCTCTGCTATTCCCCTGAGCCGCCTGAGCTCTTCCCTTCCACCCCTTCCCATCAAAAGAAAAAAAAAAAAATCTTTCTCCTCCCAAGCATTAGGGGACTCTAATTGGTGTGTGCACGACAGGACCACTGCGTTTCAACGGTGAACGTGTAGCTAATGGAAGCTGGGTTTTGTTGGTGCCATAAATATAAGATGTTCAACTCCTTTGAAGTCCCAGCGATCAGCATCTGGGGGTGTTTGTGTTCCGTTACACCCCATCGGTGAATTTGGCCCGTGGTTTTTTCCTCTTGCTCTAACCAGCAGATGCATTACTATGTCCTCAGCCACATCTTCTCAGAGGTTCCTGGTACGTTTTCTTTGCAAAAAAGGGTCAGAATTGCACTTCCAAAGAGAAGTTAAGAGGTTTGAAGTTCCGCGGCAAATTAACAAGACTTGGACTTGGCTGGGTTTTAGGTTTTCTGCTTGTTTGCTGCTGTCAGAGATGTTCTTCCTCGCTGCTGGTCCGGATGGAGCCACGGGCTGAGCCAGAGCAGCCGTCGATGGGACTGCGCTCTGAATGATCCACAGCAAAGCAGGAGGGGTCTCCAGCCACCACAGCTCCGTTCGCAGTCAGGAACCTGAGTTTTCTGACCTGTTCTGTCCTGCCCCGGGAAGCGACAGGACAGGCTGTTACGCAAGTGGCTGCTTGACTCTTCTGTCAGTTTTTGTCCGTGCGGGTCCATGTGCCACAAATCTCCCCTTTACAGGTCCCTGCACACCCAGGGTGGGACCCACAGGGAGGAACCACCTGGGAAACCCCTGCTTTCTGCGAAAAGCATGATCGTTCCTCTCCTTGCATCCATCGTTGCCCTCTTTTCGCGTGCGAAGGAGCTTCCTACCACCCAACCTGCGTGTGCCCGGACGCACGAATGTTCTGTGCCTTCAGTCACCAGGCCAGAGTCCAAGCTTTTTCTTTTTTTTTTTTTTAATCAACAGATGTGCACAGTTTAAAAGGGAGGAATCTGCCAGAGGCAGTAGCATACCAAAAATAAGTACTCTTGGGAGAGAGAGAGGTAGGAACCCATCCCACCTGCCACGCAGCCCGGGCAGTGGAAGACACTGGTGCGCAAAAAAAAAAAAAAGGAGGAATGTAGACTGTAAAAACTTGCTTTTTACATGATATGTTCCATGTCTGAGTTTTGTATTCGTCGTGATTTATTGCTCACCTTGCTGAGGACAGGCTGGGTCCTACGCAGAGGGAGAGGGGGGCTGTGCCAAGAGGGTCCCTTGTCCTGTAACGAAGTCAGGCTGCAGGCACCAAAGCGTCGTTGTGTGCGGGATTGTAGCAGAGGTGCTTTTATAGCCAGATTTGGAGGGTATGCTTTGAAAAAGAGAAAAAAGAACCTTTAAGGTGTGCGTCGAGCCCTTTTTTCCCCCCCCAAGGAAAAAAGAAGCGTGCTTACCTCCTTGTAGCTAGTGCAAGAACTAGCGTAAGGTAAGGCTCCGGCGGTGACACCAGACTTGCACCTCTCTGTATCTCCAAGGTAACGCGTTGAGCGCTTTCCCAGGGCGTTGTCCTCTTCCAAAAGCCTCCCACCTCACTTGACCATGGCTTCCTGTCACCTCTCTTGGGTTAAGAGTGTGATTTTCCCCAGCAAAGAGGCGCAGGGGCTGGGAGTGGGGCACTGGAGGAGAGAACCCACGGCTCTGGCCCTGTTGGTTGGCCATGAATGTGGACTCTGTTGTAGCAGAGAGGCTCCCCACAAAATGCTGGGAAAATGGTTTTTAGATGAAGCCGGAGACTATCCGGTTACGTATTACCTTACTGCCAGAACAATAGCTGCTTTATATCTCCGCGTGCTAAACGCTCTGTAGTATATGCTAATGTCGGTGTTCACATGTGATCTATTGCGTAGCCTACGAACTCGGGAAACTCATTGAGATCCGAGTCTGTCGTAGCCTTAAAAATACATCGAGCTCCTTTCCGAGACCAACCAGGCTGAGCGCCTGCATTTCATGAACTTCCTAGCCTCGTGCTCTTGGGATACGTTGAAATGCCACTTTGGCAAATATTTCTGCTTCTCATTCATTTCTCATCCCTCATTACGTGGGGAATAGTGAAGAGCTTTCTTGGAGGTGGCCTTAGCTTCTCCGAGATGGATTTTACTCCTCTTGCAGCTGGTTCTCATCGGGCCTCTCTGGTCCACTTAAGCCATCCATCTAAATAGTTGTAAAATTCTGTACAAATGTCTGGAAATATCTTATACATGCTTCTCACTCTACCTCCCACTTATGTGTATGGTGTTCTGTATGGAGGTAGAAATATTTAAGTTACTCTGCCTAATATTGGGGGTGGTACTCGTGTGTGAACATTGAATTTTCTACTTATATATGGACATTGAATTTTCTACTCATATCATAGATTCACAGAATGGTTTGGGTGGGAAGGGACCTTAAAGCTCATCCAGTGCCACCCCCTGCCATGGGCAGGGACACCTCCCACTAGCCCAGGTTGCCCAAAGCCTCATCCAGCCTGGCCTTGAACCCCTCCAGGGATGGGGCACCCACAGCTGCTCTGGGCAAATATGTGGACATTTAATTTTTTAATTCACCTCGTAAGCAAATTAATGTGTTTCCTATGAATACATGAATTACCCCACTTAACGCCCCCCTCCCCAGCTGTAGTATTTGGCTTCAGTTCAGCCTTTTACACTTGCATTTTATTGTCAGGCTTCCTAACAGCAGACTGTTCAGGTTGCAAGTGGAGCCTAGCAGAGAATGCAGCAGGTGAGTGGATTTTCCTGGTGATAGTTTGGAGTAACAGGATTTGGCTGCTGTCAGTATTGCCATTTGTTCCTTTAGGTTCCTCACCATGTGGTGTTTCTTGGGGTTAAAGGGTCTATATCTATTTCTCTTTTTTTTTTTTCCTCCTCTTTTCACACTTTCAAGGGGAAGATATCAGACGTTGGATATATATTTCCATCCAGGCATCCCATAATGGCTGAGCCGCTGCTCCGTGCCTGGATGCTGTTTGGGCTGCGGGGTAGAGATGCGCATGTCTCTGGGGTGTGCTGATATCTTACAGCCCAATCCTGTTAGCCTTACACAAGCCGAGCTCGCTCGTAATTGTTACTTAAGTAAAGAATTAATGAGGAGCAGGATGGAGCTGGGCTCAGAGCCTGGATTTTAATAACACCCCAGCAGCCGTACCGTGGCGATGGGTTGTGGGGATGGGGGGATTTTTGGATTTGTAAAGTTTGGCTTTTTAAAGGTCACGGACGCGATGCAGAGTTAAAGCAGCAACGCAAAGGAGAGAAAACCCTACAAATACGCTTGCAGCACTCATCAGCTTTAAGAATCTATAGGTTGAACGTTGCAGCAGAAACCTAAGTAAAGAAGTAGGCTGTCCCGTGTGTCCCACGGCACGGGAGGGTAGATACAAGAGCTTGTGTAAGTGTGACCACGAATGCTTCTGCCGGCACTCCCATCTCTTGATATGCAGCTGCCTTCCCCTTGCACACTATTGATGATTTTCGAGGATGACCGGAGTATTGTTCCTGCAGAAACTCTACCAAATAATGATCTGCTTCAGTAGAATATAAGATGTTTCAGTGTTTAAAAAAAAAAAAAATTCAGTTCAAATGACTTTATTCTGTAATGGACTTTCGTCATTCAAGTAATACAACATTTTATCAATTTTAGATGGTACCCCGCCTTCATTCTCACAACGACCTTTAATAAAACCATGTAGAAAACACAGGATCCTAAAGGCTGTTTTTAAAGGTAGGATAAGAATCGGTCTCTATACACAATTCTTCCTCTGGAAGGGCCCCTGTGGATGTTGATATCATAGCAGGCCAGTCAGTAAAGTATTTATGGCAACATTTAATGGGGATCCCTCTTTGGTGACTGTCCAGAAACCTGTACTGCCCACCCATCCCATCACTGGTTTCATACCTGATTTCTCACAAGAGGAGCAGACTCTAATTTATTCTGAGGTGTTTCCTATCTCTACTTTCGGAGAAGCTTGACACTGATAACACCCGTCTGCTCCGTCTTTTTTATTAACAGAAAAGAGATTGTAAGGAAAGCGAATCCCAACTTGACCAGACATTCGGGGTTGCTGTACTTTCTCTATTTTTAACTTTGTTTCCTATATAGGTGGTTGACCATGATAGACTGTTAATCTTATCAGGTGTGCCCTTCACTCCGCAGCAAAGCCAGCCGATCAAGGAAGCTTAGAAGGGTTATTCGCTAAGCTTTTGTCTGTGGAGTCCGGTAAAAAAGCTTTCTTTTCACGGGTAGACACATACACTCCTCGCGTGTTTGTCACCTCTCCCACCCACCACATTGGTTTTGGTTTAGAGTGACTTACCCTGGGGACCCAGCACTAGCCTGTGAGGTCTAGGAGAGAACAGAGCTTGTCCTCAGTTGGCGTCCAGGTCCTGTTATCAAGCTCTAAATTAATCCTCAACACCCCGTGAAGGGGAGAGGGAGGGACAGGTAACCTTACGTAAGACCCAAGGCTGAAGGCGTGAAGCAAATCCACCATCAGGATACCAGCCTGCTGCTTTGCCTTCTTTCCCCAGCACCCTTTCCGTGGGAATTTTCAGCTACATCAAAATGAGGATGACACAGAAGACCCACGGTTTCAGATTAATAATTTCCAGTGTTAAAAATAATGGCAAGTTTTTCCTTACGTTACTGTCCTCGCTGCAGATGATTGCAGATGGAAGACTTCTGGTATGTCAGGAAAGGGCTGCAAAGACACCTGGCATGGCAGTTGTGAAGTGTCATGGGTGAAGGAGACGTTTGTCACCACTACTTGAAGACTGTGGGTCTTTGCTGTGCCAGGGAGGAGTCTGGGTATCAGGCTGGCTCACTGGGCTCTTCCTCTTTCCAGGGAGATGCTGGGGCTTCAGAGGAGATCATTCCATGAGCGTAGCGCAGTCCCTGTTTATATGTCAATTTGTAGGTTGGGCTGTCCTCTCCAGGGACAGAGACTCAGTGAATCAGGAGTCCAAGCCCCAGTGGTTTTGTCTCTGAGTATTGCAACTTAAAAAGGACTCAAAAAAAACCAAAACAAAAAACCCTCAACCCAGAACAAATCCCAAAAACTCAAAACCCCCAAAAGCTTTGGAATCCTCTTCAGGGATCTTGTTGGTCATTTGCAAGGGAGAGTGATGTGCTCTAGGTCCTCTCTCGGGGATGGAGGCTGGGCTTGTGTATTCTCTTGGGTTGTATATTGAGCAAAGTGGGAGGATGGATTGCCTTCCTCCAACGGAGAGGCAAAGGTAAAAGGCCAAGAAATAAGGGAGATGAAGCCAAAGGTGTTTCAGATCTAGGCTAAGCTGTGACTCTTCTCTCCTTGTAGAGAGGAAGAAAATAGGAATGTATCACAGATGCAGGTGCAATGACCTGTCCTCTCGCGGCTGGAGAAGGAAGGTTGGTCTCTGAGCGAGACTTGGGATAAATAAAAAACAAACATCCCAACTTGGCTTTTAAAACAGTGCCTTGATGCAAAATGCCGAGCATCTGGCAGCCTTTGCTGAAGGTAAATAAGTGGGAGGAAGGATGAGCCATGTAAGCATGGGGTTGCGTCCTGCCTGTGCCTTTCTGATGGCGTAGGGCTGGAGGTCCCAGCTCAACCAGGCTTTATGAGACAGCAGCTCCCGGTGCTCTGAACGAGCAGAGAAGGAAAAGTCATTGAAACAGAACAAGAGGAGCCAAGGCTAAGGAGAGAACAAGTCACTGACAATATTAAGCAGGTAGGTGATGCCCAGGGACAGGCTGAGATGTGATTGTGAAGATGAGGTAGGTGCAGGGAAGGAAACAGTGACTCCAGGGCTGTTGTTCCTTCATCCACGTTGTTGATGGAAACATTGCATCTTGGTTTGTCTCCTGTCCTTAATTTCTGTTCTAAGGAAGATTCAAGGCTGTGATGTAACCTACTAGATGGCAACGCTCAGTTTAGCGCTCTGTCTGCAAGCTGGAGACGGACTCAAAGTTGAGTCCACTCAACTTAGCTATCCAATCTTCAGGTGCCTTGATACATTTTGCTTTTTGTTGTGGTTTGGACCAGAGTGGCTCTTGAAAAGACAGATGATGGATGATCTTGAGGATGATGGATGATCTTGGGGTGTGCTTGCGGTCAGCAAGCAGAATAAAGGACTGTGGTGTTTTTCAGCTTATCATTTGGTGGGGCTTTGTTTCAGAAATTTCAAACACAATTTTTGTGTTTTGAAACGAACAGCACAGAGGATGGGTAGAGAGAAGAGCCGTGACTGTTGTGTGCCTCGAAGGTTCCTGGAGCTTAAATCACTGCATGGGCTTTTTGTGATTTGTCAGTAAGACATTTCTGATGGTGAAAATCCTTCCCATTGTCGTCTTGTTCTAAGAGACATCTAATTTGAGTTAGTCATTGATGCTCTAGTAGTAGTTGGGGGTGGAGAGAGAGAGGGGCATGCTTTCAGAAGACAGTTCATCTTATCTTCAAGTAGGTGCCTGTGTTAAGAGACGTCTTCTGCTCCCTTTGTCACCACTGAGTGTGGTGGGATTCCTGAAATGCTTGATTTCTGCAGCTGACTTTGGGTGAAATCCCATCCATAGTGTCACGTCAACACCTTGTATCTTCAGGGACACATTTCATTTGCGGATGTTTCTTCTCTACAGTCAGAGGATTTTTCAGGGCAACATGTGACTTTGAGAGCGCTCATTTTAGCTGGTGTGATTTAAACTTGTTACAGAGATCTGTTTCATTTTTCTGAAGACACATGCTCATGTCCATTGCCTGCCCTTCCCCCTCTTGAGGGCCTCTAGTGTTAGTCCCCCAAAAAGGAGGTTGTCAAGATGATAATTTCTGTGAATCTTGGCCAGCCAGTCCCCCATGCAAAGCAATGTCGATTTAGTAAAAATCTGTTGGGGGAGCTTTCAATGTGCGTGCTGAATGGTTCTCTTCTGTGTGAGCAGTAACACACCAGGTAGTCTCTGGCACTGCACTTACCTGTCTTGATGAGGATGGGAGTGGTCATTGCTCCAGGATTAAAACTGGTGGCAGTGAAGGGTGACAAAGTCCCTCTTGCTTTGCCATGTTGCTAAAATAAATTATACGTGGCTGGGAGAATGAGATACATCCCGTGGCTGACTACGAACTGAGTTTACCATCAAGAAATACCTCTAGTGCCGACTGATTTGTCCAGTATGTCATAGTGCTGTCTCAGATTTGCTTGGTTGGTGACTCTACCATCAGTGGACTAAAGCTTCTTTCCATCAAATGGAGCCTGCAAAATCTTGTTCACATCCCAGGCCAAAAGGAATTCAAGTGGTGGCTTAATTCAGCCCCTTACCTGAGCCAGCATTGGTCTTAGTTGGCTCTAAAAGACTTCCAGTGACGGAGACTTTGCTTCAGAGCTTCACCAACCTTACGTTTAGCGGTTGTCTGGGGTTTCTTTTCCCCCTTCTGTTGTCTAGTGCAACTTTCCATGCTGCACTTCAAGCTCATATCTTATTCTGTCCCACTGTGGAGAAGATGATCCGGTTATTCCTTTCTTATCTGCTCCAGTCTTAATGTGTTTACAGACCGTCCTATGTCTATAGATCAAAGCGTGCCCCGTGCCCTTTCATTGTGCTGCCCACCGAGGGCAAACATTTCATTGTTCAGAGGTCCTCCAGCGATGTAGTTCCCCGTTTCCATTTTTTTGTGTGTTAAAATCTGCACCCTGGTTGTTTTGAATCATCTACAAGAATTCTTCCATCGTGTCTTCAGAAGTCGCCTTTGGCTCAGAATGAAATGTAGCGATGAGATGGTATGTGCTGATCCGTGCGCTAGGGCCCTATGGTGCATTCCTGGGTGCAGGAATTTCGGTTGGACTGCTCAACCCCGTCACTCTGGAGGAGGGGAAAAAGGAGTCACAGAAATATCTCCTGGAAAATGCTACAGCAGGATCGCTCTAAGCGGAGTTTGCACTGGTTTCCCTTCAGTGCTAGCTGAGAAGACTGAAGCAAGCAAAGTCCTCTGAATGAGGCCAAGAAATTCCAATGGAATTGATGGAAAATGTCACTCTCAAGTTGATAGATCAACTTCAGCATCCATGGCATTGGATCTGCTTTCTCTCCTTGGTGCTGAGCGTGCTTCTGGTGCCCATGGATCCCTAAGAGCAGCGCTGGATGCAGCTGACCGTGCCTTCATGGCTTCTGGTGGTTTGAAGAGGGCTTTGGACTCCTTTTGGGAGGGGATGTGCAGCCCTCAGTTGAGGTCCTGTTTTTTGATGTTGCCTAGCTAAAATCCAGATGATGTCCTATATCAACAGCTCCAAGGTGATGGCTGAAGTCATTTTGCATTTTCTGTTTCGCCTCATGAAAGAAATCCCAAGAGCAATACTTCTGTGTTACTTCGTGACTCCAGACCTCCATGCTCCAAGCAGTGTTTCCTATGGCTTCACAGCTTTTACAAACTTTGAGAAGGTTTGTGCCATCTCCCCTTGCCCCTCTTGTTGGGGGTTGGCGCGGTACCGCAGAGCAGAGCTGGAGCCTCCTGGCTCCCTGATGCAGCAGCCAAATGGAGCTTCTCCGTTTGCCTTCTGCTTGCTCCCAACCCGCCCTCTCCAGAGGCTCTTCCCACAGGAGTTTCCTTTGGCAGGAGATCAGCTCTCTGTTGTAGTTGATGCTACCAAAGAAGAGGATTTTCCACTTTTTGAAAGAAGAGGAGGGTGTTTCCTTTCCTGGATCAACGTTCAGCGTGGTGGCAGTGGCTGCTGTTGTCTTGTCTGGTCAAGAACGGGGCTGGTTCCTGCCTCCTGACCCTCCAGGACTTTGCTCTTGTGTTCCTGTTGGAGCACCAGGCAGAAAACATGACGTGTGAGGTCCTGCCATTCAGCCTTTCCATGGTTTTGAAGGCCATGCTACAATGTTCACCGGAGGAGCCCATCTCAGCTGGGAAGAGGACTTCTCTCTCTCGCTGCGTGACCGGCAGCTGAGAGGTCCCTTGACGTTACACACCGTTGAGTTTCTCCCAGCCGTTCTGCATGTCGTTGGGCATTTAATGTGAGGATTAAGCTTTGGGAAGCGTTCTGTTGAATGTCCATATTGTCCATACAGGTTGTTGAGACAACTCCCATCTTGGTATCAGTGAAGACCTTTCTACTCCAGGCGGCATTTCAAGGCTTGCAGAACCTGACTGTCCAGCTGTAAACTCACCCCGCCGCCGTAACAAGAGCATACCAGACATTCACAGGCCATATATTGTCCAGCTGTAAACTCACCCCGCCACCGTAACGAGAGCATACCAGACATTCACAGGCCATATGGCAGCAAGGCTCGTCGTACCATCTGCTGCCAGAGCACAGCCTGATGCCTACAGTCCAGCTTCAGACAGAGCTTTGTCCGAGGTTGCTTTGGGCTGTTATGGTGGTGGTAGGATCTCCACTGGCGTTCCAGCCCATCTTCCATCCACATCATAGAACCACAGAATGGTTTGGGTTGGAAGGGACCTTAAAGCCCATCCAGTCCCAACCCCCTGCCATGGGCAGGGACACGTCCCACTAGCCCAGGTTGCCCAAAGCCTCATCCAGCCTGGCTTTGAAATCCGGTGTGATTGCTTCATAGCTGGAATCAGATGTCCACTAAATAATCTCTTTTGGTTGTGGAGCCCCATGGGATGCTTACACGTGAGTCCTCAGCACCCATCAACTTTTGATACCATGGAAAAAAGCCACATCTTGTGTCCCTGAGTGGTATTCCAGCTCCTGTAGGACTGGGAATGTGCCCAGCAATTGGAGACTCCAGTAATATCTCTTCCTCGTGCTGCTTGATCTCAAGGGTAAGGAGGTGTTCAAGCACAGCAGAAGCTGGCACTGATGACCCTGAGCATCGACTGTCCCGGATGTCCCAGGGCAGGGCACTGAATCATCCCACCCACCCGACCTTCTCCCCCAAAGCCCTTTGTTGTGGTTTAACGCAGTCACCAGCAACTTAGGATCAAAATGGTTGTTCTTGTGCTGCTGCTCCACCCTCCGTGCCAGGTAAGATGTCTCTATCAGCCATCGCGTGACCCCGTGGCTCCCAGGTCACAGGTAGAGTCCAGCCCTTGCCCTTCTTCTTCTGCAAGCTGTAACTTCTTCTCTGCTGAACTATCAGGAGTTTCGTTATCTCCTACAGCCCGTCGCAGTCCCCCAGCTACAATGCAGCCGCTAATATTGTCTGACCCAGCATTAGAGTACAACCGCAGCCGTCTCGGAGTCGATCAGCTCCAATCCTTTGATTTGTGGTGGTCATCTCAGCCCCCAAGGCCTGCCATGGCTCTTCTCCCTTGGCCACCCTTGCGTCCTTCTGCAGCACCCATTCCCTCCGTGGCTGCCAGGCGATGCTGCCCATGCCAAAACCTCCTTCCTACCAAAGCCAACTGATCCTCCACCAAAAGAAAATCTTTCCCTGGCATTCTGCAGGTGAGTGAGGGGCAGGATGTCAGTGCTGGCTCTGCCCCAGTGTAGGTGCTGTCCTTGCATGTGGCGGGCTGGAGGTGGCTCCTCGTCCCTGCTGAGAACAGGAGGTGGTGGCAGGTAGGTGAGGTTGGTGGCCAGGAGGAGCTGATTCACAGGGGATGGAGGTGCTCCACCCACTGCTCCTTCCAGAGGAGCTTTTTGAGTGGCTTCACAAATGGGATGCAAACACACAACCCAGTGGAATCTTCCCGTGGCCACGGTCTGCGCCGCTCGGTGCGCGACTCATCGCCTCTGCTGTCCTCCCTCCCCGGGCAGGAGCCGGTCTGAGCCACGTGCAGGATCCGATGGGATCCCTCTTCCCTCCCCCAGCTCTCCCTGTGCAGCCCGTGCCTCGCAGAGCACCCCGCCACAGCTCCACTTTCTTTGCAGATATGTATTTTTCAAAGACTCAACAAGTTGGGGTGGGGTTTTTTTTGGTCTAATGGATTTCCTGTTTTTAATACAATTGAAAGGGTCTGAAATCCATGCTTTAGATTAACATATGCCAGCTAGATTAGGGCTAATCAGGGTGCAGGTCTGAGCAGATGCAGCGCAGGGCCAATCCTAGACCTGATTACGGTATCTCAGTAGTTTAATCGTCTCTCTCCCAAGGGCGATCATCTCTGCTTTAATGCACAGCAGACTTTCCAGCCCCTCTCCTCCTTTGGGTTTGTTGCCACCCCTGGCAGGAAGGCTGCTACGTCAGATGCTGAGGCGATTTACTTTAATCCCATGCAGAAAGGGATCTGCGCGTTGCCATCTCTCACAGAGACTTCCCTGCTCAGCCGTGTGCTCCAAGATGTGGGCAAACCTTGGGTGACACAAACTCATCCTCCAAAGAAAACCTCACTGGGTCTTGACGTCTCACCGTCTTTTGGTAGCACCCATCTTTGGCAGCACCATGCCCTGGCCAAGGCGGGTTTGACCAGCACAGGAGGATCAGGTGTTCAATGTTGTGTGCTCTGTGGTCCGTGACCACAGTGGTGACTCTGGTCTTTGGGTTGGCTATGGGCAGTGACCCCGGTTGGATCTTCACATCTCAGCATCTTTTGGTAGCACCCATCTTTGGCAGCACCCTACCCTGGCCAAGGTACTTGTTTGACCAGCACGGAGGGATCAGGTGTTTAACGTTGCGTGCTCTGTGGTCCATGGGGATAGTGGGGACTCTGGTTTTTGGGTTGGCCATGGGTCGTAGGCTCTCATTTGGGAGCTCCAGCAGTCTCCTTTGGGTTAGCAACCGAAATAACCCAAAAGGCTCAGTTGGGTTGTTGGTCTGGAGCGGGGATTTTAGGTGCATCCCAGGCCAGATCTCCAGGTCTGTGCCATCGCCTGCTTCAGCTGGGATGTGCTACGTTTCCTTGAAGGGTCTGATAGGAAATGTTCTTCAAGAGGGTTGAGCATGAGCTCTCATTTCAGTATTTTGTCACCGAAAACTCTCATCTATTAGAAAGCACCCCGGGAGCTTTGTGCCTTCTGACTCCATGTTGTTCCTAGTGCTCGGTGGTGAACCATGAAATCACAGAATGGTTTGGGTGGGAAGTGACCTTAAAGCCCACCCAGTGCCACCCCCTGCCATGGGCAGGGACCCCTCCCACCAGCCCAGGTTGCCCAAAGCCTCATCCAGCCTGGCCTTGAACCCCTCCAGGGATGGGGCACCCACAGCTTCTCTGGGCACTCTGTTCCAGTGTCTAACCAGGGAAGCGATTCCTCGGTTGGGTGTGAACCGGATGGATGTGGACGTAACCCTTCTGGCATGGGGCAGCCCTTTGGCTGGGGGATCCCAAAACTTTCCTGCCTGGAGTGCTTTGAGATCCCAAGAGGAGGGATGTTGGAGGAGTGCAAAGCACGCTGCGCCCCGCCGGGGTCACCCACCTGGTCAGCGCGATTAACTCCTAAGCTTTCCTGTCTGTACAGTGAGTTATCCGAGGACACCGAGCCGCGCTCTGCCGCCTCACGTTATTAAACGAGTGCCCTTGGTGGGACAGAGGTCTGCTCTCTGCCACAGAAACCTGCCTCAAAAGGGATTGTGCTGCTTTTTTGGGAAAGCTTGGGTCAGGAACCTGCTGCTTTAAACCCTTCAAATGCTGTTTCAGGGGTTGGCCGTCCTGTGCTGCTGGCTGGGAGGATTTGTTGAGCTCTAAAAGCTGCTCCTTGCTATTTTTTCCACCTCTTTTCATCCTCCACATCACAATATCCTCAGGGCTCTTGTTGTTTTGTTGTCACTGTGGTTGGTGTTACCAACCGGCGCTCACCACCGTGCTTTCCTCTGCGACCAAAACCGTGCCTGAAGCTTTGCCAGCTCCAGCTTGGGAGCGTCTGATCCCTTTCTATAGCCAAGCCATCCTTAGGAAAAAGGCGTTTCCTACTTTGCTGGACCCATCTGTGATTGGGGAAGGGCTGAGAAACTTGGTTTGCTTTCCTTTATCTCTGTTATATGTCAAATATATACGTGTGAGTGCCTATAGCCAGTGTCTGGAGCCAGTTGGGCTTGGCCAAGGCTCCTGGTCTCCCGCTACCCTTTACCGGTCTCGGTGTGAAGGCAGGAGGACCTGGCTGGGATGGAGAAAGTGAATCGTGTCTGAGAGAAGCCGGTGGTTGTACTGGGGCTTGTCGCCGGGACGGATGGTCTGGGGTCTGTGCAGCGATGGGATCCATTTCATGTGCCGTGAAAGCTGGAAGGTGTTTGAGCAGCGTAGAGTTAGGGGGGATGGGAGTCTTGCAGGGGGCAGAAGCCAAATTTAGCCCTTCCTCAGCCCCAGGATTCCAAATCCTGGGCAAATCGAGTGGAAAAATGTGTCTTGGAAGTGTGTTCCTCCTCCAAACATTTCTTATTTATTTCCCCCTTAATTTTATTCTCTCTCCCTGCTGCTGGACAGCCCCATGGTGCAGACTGAGCTGCCACCCAACCCTGCCCCATCCCATCCCCGCTGCCATCCATCCCCACTCCCATCCCATCCCTGCTCCCATCCCACGTGGCACCCTGATGGGTGAGGCTGGCACAGCGAGGCCACCAGTGGTCACACCAGCACGGACACTGTGGGGGGGAGGTGGGAGTCTTCCCTGATGCTGGCTGTCCGTGCATAGAACCATGGAACGGGTTGGGTTGGAAGGGACACTTCAAGGATGTCTAGTCCCACCCCCTGCCATGGGCAGGGCCACCTCCCACTAGCCCAGGTTGCCCAAAGCCTCATCCAGCCTGGCCTTGAACCCCTCCAGGGATGGGGCATCCACAGCTTCTCTGGGCACCCTGGGCCACTGCCTCACCCCCCGCACAGGAAAACATTTCTTCCCAAGATCTCATCTCCATCTCCCCTCTTCCAGCTCAAACCCGTTCCCCTGGTCCTGTCCCTGCACCCCCTGATCCAGAGCCCCCCCATCTCTCCTGTAGCCCCCTTTCAGCACTGGAAGGTGCTGGAAGGTCTCCCCGGAGCCTTCTCTTCTCCAGGCTGCACACCCCCAACTCTCTCAGCCTGTCCTCGCACGGGAGCTGCTCCAGCCTCGGACCATCTCCGTGGCTCCTCTGGCCCCGCTCCAGCAGCTCCGTGTCTGTCCCGTGCTCAGGACCCCAGAGCTGGGTGCAGCACTCCGGGTGGGAATCCTCTGACCGTCCAAAGGACCGTCTCCGGAGCACCACTCCTGATGTCCAACACAACCCCCAAACCCCTGGGGACTGCAGGATGACCCGGGACCGTGCCGGCCGCATCCCTCATTCCACTTTCACTCTTCCCCATCCCTTCCCAGCCCCGCTCCCGTTGATTATTTTTTATTTTTTTGTCTCCACAGGTCTCGTCCAGATCCCCGTCAGCATGTACCAGACCGTGGTGACCAGCCTGGCCCAAGGCAACGGCCCCGTGCAGGTGGCGATGGCACCGGTGACCACGAGGATAGCGGACACCATGGACGCCCAGGCGGTGGAAGTGGTGACCTTGGAACAGTGACGATGCCCCAGAGCCCAGGATCATGGTGATTTAGGTTTTTTTTTTTTTCTCCTCGTCTCTTAACATGAATGATTTTTTTTACGCCTCTCCAGAGATGCAGTCAGGTGGCACTGAGTCTCCCAGCTTTGGAAGCAAAGGTTTTGTTAACCTTTTTGGTTTTTTAAAAGGATAAAAAGAGATACTACTGGCAGAGGATGTGTGTGAAGTGCATTTTTATAGCGCCACTGGTCCTGCTCTCGTAGGAGCGAGAAGCCAAATTGTGACGGGACTTTCATTCCGAGGAGATTTAAAACAAAACAAAAAGGCAACCCCATAGCCCCCGTTTTCCCCCCACGAGATCGAGCGGGGTGAGGAGTGGGGGGAGCACG
>NW_010125477.1:0-44106 GCF_000699245.1 Pterocles gutturalis
CGGCCGCGGCTTCTAAAGGGCCGGGGCACCGCCCTGGGAGGGAGGAGGGGGAGGAAGAGCCCTCCCTCAGCCTTGCAGGGGGGCGCGGGCCCCGGAGGTGCTGCCCCCGGCCCCCTCACCGGCTCAGGCCCGGCCGCAAGCTCGCTCCCTCGGGCGGTGCGACTGCGAGAGGATGCAGCGAGAGGAAGGACGGAAAACAGGGACATAAGGACAGGGACACGAAGCAGGAGAGCGGGAGCGACCAGGTCGGGAGGAGCAGGGTAGAAGTTTCCTCCCTTCACCCCCAAACCTGGCATACAGGTCGTGTTATGTGCAGACATTAAAGGGAGGCAAAGGGGGACATCAGCAAACCCACACTGACTGTAGGATGTTCGCTTACTGCTGAGCAATTTCTCAGAGTTAGAAGAATGAAAGCAGCCCAGGCACTTTGCACTGTGCTTGGGACCGTTGCTACTCAGTTTCACTTGCAGAGGCTCAGTCCTTGCTCAGGGTCTTGGCCAAGGCCAGCAGATAAAAATGCTACTGGATTAAAAAAAAAAACAACCACAAAGTTTCTGTTGGAATTACTACTGCACTTGTCAATATTTAGGAAATTTAGGTTACCATTTTATTAAAGGGACAAGTTGCTTAAAGCTTTGTTTAATTTTTCAAATTTTTCAGGAAAATATCAGCAACTTACTGAGTCCCATTGTGCCTGAAGATTAATTGCTCACCCAGTCTTAACTACCATAAAATAGGATTGGGCTTTTCATTCTTTTTGCTTGTGTTCTGGTGTATTTCTTAATATCAACACACAAATAAAGTGCATAGGGAGACCAAGTATATGTCGGGTTTAGTACAAGGTTTGTACAATCATTTGCTATTAGTTTATCTTTTTTTTTTTTTTCCAACTTAAGGACTTTCTTCTACGTAAGTTTCCATGTACACTAAACAGCAGTTCTGTACTCCATGGAAGCGTTCTCTGGACTTGTCCTTTTGGGAACCTAAACATGTCCAGCTTATTTTCCTCAAGCCAACAAGATATTTCTGGGCAAATATAACTGGACTAATTAGTAACAAAGAATGTTGCTGAATAATCACTTACAGACAGAAGGAGGTTTTCTGTTCTTAATAGATTCAAAGCCATTGTGCCAAATTCTGTTCTTTGCTAGAACCACGTAACCAGTAACCCAAGTTACCCACTGAAACCTGTGTGTACACCTACATATATACACAAGCATGCAAAGTTCACAAAATTTGCTTTTTTTTCCATACTTAATAAAATCTAGGCATTTATTCTATAAGTAACAGTGCTAATATACAAGGTCTGTGTAAAACTCAAAGATTGTATGCTGTTTCCATCAAGTTTCCTGGAAGGTAATGTAAATTTTCCCATTAAAAATAAATGGAATGAGAAACGTGTTCAATTACAATTTTCCTCTCATGAATATTTTGGGCAGGAAAAATTAAGGAGTTGCTTTCCCATGTATGTGTTCAACTGCTTTTATCTTTCAATTTGTTGTGAGGTAGTATAATTTATCAGAAATATGAATGCATACCATTAGATGAACTGGGAAAAAAGTAGATGATGTATTATGAAGTTATGAAAACCTAACATTAAAGTGTTGACAAACTAAACCAAAACTGCATGGCATGGTTCTGACTACCTCATTCACACCTATCTTCCATACTTAATGTACACAGTACAAAAATAATTTTCTGTCTTTGTGCACAGTACAAAAATAATTTTCTCCTCTTCCTGTTTCACTGGTTTTTAAAATATTTAATGTTGCCTATGTCACTGAAGCCCAGGCCTATACCCATGTAGACATAGGTGCTCATATTAGATGTTAAAATCAGTGGAAATGCTTTCATATATATTTGCAGAAAAGGAATATTTGTTTTTACAGCTCTTAGGACCCGATTCAAAGCCCTCTAAGTGCTACAATCACCTTTCAGTTGACTCTGATATGCCTTGGATCAATATGTTAGTTACACAAGATGTTTAGAATCAAGTTCAAAGAACTGTTAAAATGAGTGCTACTTGAGCAAGTAGCTTCACTGTGCCTCAAACATAGCCAAGTAGCTTCCTTCCTACAGTCATATTCCAGTTAAAAACAAACAGACCACTGTCTTCCAATATTAAAGCAAGTTACGACTAATGGCAGAGTTAACATGGATGCTTGGTATCAGTGAAAGATTCTAGAAATCTCAATTTATCACCATGTTAGTCCAGTGTTATGGTAGCATAATACAACTGAAAAATGGAAGTTTTCAATTTTTCCACTATGTTCTGCTTATCTTTTATTAATAGTCTTGATACCAAATTAGGCTCAAAAACATTTCTGCTCTACATTCACAGATGAGCATAAGGCATTCATAGGTAGGTGACAGTCCAAACCTTGGTGCAGCACAACATACAGAGCTAGGTCCTCAAGTTCTGAGTCTGGGTCATTTAAAAAAAAAAAAAAAGTAAAGCAAAAATAGTTGCTTAGAGGGTTCATTAAGCTGGAAAATAAAATCTCCACCCATTCCATTAAAAAAACAGCATATCTTAGTTTACTGTTACACTGACAAATTGTGTTTAGAAAAAGTGAAGTTAAGGAACTCCTTGCAAGTGTTCCCTACTGAATCAAATTTTTTCTTAAAATCACACAACTGTAATTAATTTTTGATACACAAGCACTGATGCACATGTTAACCTTTAGAAGCCGAGTAGGTTGAGCCAATCTGACAGTTCACTGTGGCAACCCTCTAATGTGTTGGGAGTTGAGATTTCAGAGACAATTACCATGGAAAATTATGACTTGAAATCAAAAACAGCAGACAGATTTTCCACAGAACTACACTTGCAGTAATCACACCAGAATGTTTTTCACAGTCACACAAATATACATCAAATTGCACCCAGAAAGATGTTTGAATGAATATTTGCTACATAAGTCATATGTGAGCACTTCAAAAACAGACCGTAGGTCTTCCAAAAACTCTTTCTGATGGTTAGGTTATTTCTCACACTTAACAGTGAGCATTATAAGCAAATCTTAACAAGCATTAATTGTGTGGAAATATGCAGAGATGCAACCATAGACGGATGTTTTTGCTTACCTTGGAATTTGTTGCCCAGTTGCCTCTGAATTCACTATTGGTGGTAAAGCTCCACTTCACTGCAGTTTAAGTCTCCAGTCCTTACTGTCTGACCCTTCAGTGGTTTGGAACAGTCCTTTCCATCTAGCTTGGTTTCGAGTTAAAAAAAAAAAAAAAAAAAAAAACAAGAGAATACCAGCATTAGTCCACCTTTTTGTAAACCTCTTCATAACAAGATCACATCTTCAAGCAAGGTAAGAGGAAATGTTTTCTTGGGTTGATCTTGGAGACACTAGTTGGAGGGAAGGGACTCTTGAAGGTATTCAAATTGGAGAACAACATGAATGAATCAAAGTGTAAAAATAAGTAAATTAGTCAATTGACCTAATGAATATAACTATTTTGCTAAATGCATAACTACATCTGCTTTTTCTTTCAGTATGTGTTTCATTTGTGAATGGCAGCATGAGATGCAGCAATGACCAAATTCACCACCCTGGAAGTAATTAGATCTTAATTGCATAGTGGTAGTGTCAGCTTTACAAGGCAGAGCTCCTTTCACTTAACATGCTTTTGATAACAATAAAAGTCAGCAAGGGCTCCCTTTAAAAAAAAAAAAAAATCTACCTTATACAGATGAGATGTCCTGGTTTGGAAATATCAGGACCCTGTCCCCTATCTCAGGAGCTTTAGCTGTGTGATCTGCCTTTCTTCTGTCCACACCCCAGGTGCGAAACAGCCCTGATTAGGGGCTGCGAGTAGTGCACCGGCCCCTGCCATTGCACAGCCAGAGTTTCTGCACCTGTGCTTCCATTCATTTGCACACTATTTTGAATTTCATACAGGGCTGTGCTGCAACACCCACCCCCCCCCCAAATTAATATAGGTCTAACACTGCCTGTCATGCTTCTCTTCAGGAGAAGAGAAAAACTCTATCATACAGCATTACATGTCAGGACATGTTAAGCCATAGGGTTTAACTGGAGGAATGAACAAGAGGCAGCATGCACCTGCACTCAGGTAGCAGAGCTGCTGCACTTTATAGCTCACAGGGAACCAAGTACCTAAGAAGAAAATAGAGTGGATCTGCAAGATCTCATACTACAAAATATATGTATCTGTTCTGGTAATAAGATGTTCAGATGCTTCTCCTGTACTGTCTGCAGTGCTATCTACTGGGAACACTTGTCTTATCAGCTGTCTATGTGTGTATAGATAAACACAGGTGTGTACCTGTGCGTGTATACATATATACACAAATTTGATTTCTAAAACTCAGCAGCTCTATAGGCCTTTGGGATGGCAACATTATAGTCCTTAAAAACTCAACAACTAGAACAAGGTTATAAACCTCAGTCCCAGGCTAGGCTCTTAGGACTGCACTACTAAAGTACTTAAGGCTATTGTATTCCAAACCCCTTTAGAAATACTCATAGAAATAAAAAGAAAAGCAAGGGAGAACCTTTGGAGTAGAAAGTATCATTGAAATCCTTACCTAAATTCAGGGTACATAACAGCTAACCAGACAACAGAGACTTGAGACAAACCAGCCCCTAGATACCAGGAGCACCCCGTGGAATGCTCCAGTAGGCAATTCATACCATGACTCTCCCCTAGGATGGAGCCATTGGCTTCACCGAGTTTGACTGACAATTGGGAGCAACTAGGCAGTGACACGTACAACCATAAAGGAAGCTCCCCTGTGCACAAGACTCCTAAATGTAGGGCTTTGCTGTCCCTTTGCTAATTTGCAGTAGCATTCTGGGGTACACAGACAAGGCTCACACATAGTTAGGGATTTTGAAAAGACCAACTTTTACTTGTGTAATCTTAAGTGTTCATGCCAGCATTCTGCCCAGACAAAATGGTATTCTATTGCAAGGAGAGGGGCAAACAAGTCGTCTGTATTTGGCTACAGGCTCCAGATACAGAGACCGTCCCCACACAGAGGCAGATTCTGCAGAGTGAAGGGGAAAGAAAGTCACCTAAAATCATGTGCTCCCACACATACAACAGTCCTACCCTGTACAGTGAGAAACCAATAAGCATATCCAGTGACTATCTATGAAAATCAGATCAGAGATAAATTATCTAACCACACGTGATAGTCCAGAGGAGAAACAGATATTGCCTTACACCTCAATTAAGAGAGAGTAGCTAAGACCATGACCAAAGACTAGACACTGCTATTTCATACATTCATATTTCTATAAATATGACATTCTAAAAAGTTTACAGTGCCCATCTTTTAGAACTGTAATTATATACAAATGTAACAAGATCCCAGTGGTTGTGTGCACCTTTGAAGAAGTATAGAAATAGAAAGTAGCCTTTTATTCTGCTCACTCAAGTTTCAAAAACATTTCGGTGTATACACACTTCATCTGTGTTTGATTTCTGGTGGCCAAGTAGCTACCCAAGCATGCTTACTGAGTGCATGGCACAAGTTTCCTTCCCCCCTTCATGCTGCAGGTGTTCCCTCTGTGACATTTCCTGATTTACAAAAAGATACACAGACAAACTTCTGCTCAGGTAGGTCAGGTTGCTAATTTATCTAATACTCTACTGCCTATAATCTTCCTTCCATCTTAAATATCCCAAACCATGCACTCTGTTATTTGAAATGAACAGGCTAGTCCTTCTCTCCTTAATATTTCTTAGTACTCTTTAGAATAACTAGGAAAAGGTCAACAAGGTTGTTCACCTGAGAACTACCAACATCAGAGAGGCTGAGAGTCAACAGTTGCCCTCAGAGCTCTGCTCAGGTAGAGCAGCCAGCCTTTCAAGCAAACAGCCCACTGCACTTCAGGCAAAACTGCTCTGACAGGAGAAATGGCTAGGAAGCTTTAACTCTTTCACACACACAGAGGAGCTACCTGTTCACCTCTGCGTGGAGCAGACAAAAAGTTTGTGGAGTAGGACAGAAGCACATTTGTGATCCACTGTTCAACAAAGGTTTATGTGAGAGGTGTGGGCTCCTCTAGCTGTTGCCTCAGTGGAAGAGACACTATGCAATTTAAGAATACTTCTCATCACCTATGAAAATTGTTAAGTATGAAAAACAGACAAGGAAGTCAGTCAATGGAAGTTACAGAAACCTTAAGCTAAGGCAAATGCCCTGTATTTCACCATATTTGGTTAGAAGCTACTGCCACTTTGGAGGCTTGCTCCCCATGTTTACAAAACCACAAGCAGTTGAATGGCTCTAAGAATTGGCCATTTTTCATATTTTAAAGGAGAAAATAGCATGATTTTTTTGGTAATATTTGATGACTCGTGGTTTAAAAGAAGATAACATACAGGAAGAGCAGTGGGATTCGTCAGAAGTCCTAGGAAATGGAAATCAAGTTAATGCCCTGTTCCATTTACATGAGCCACCATTTTCACTCTGTACTGTTTTTCTAAGTGTAACCCAAACTTAGGAATCAGCTGAATCTGTCACTGAAGATTCCCAAGCCCTGTCAAAACTATTCAAGTTGTTCTTATTTAGATGAAGAAACACAGAAGCAGCTTACACAAATTAAAACCAAACCCAACATTTCAATATTCTACTAGGAACGGACTTGAAGTTGTCCTGTATTTGTACCGAGTTTTTCCAGACAGGTTTATCTTCAACAACATACTGGGGATTTTTGGCATGTGATGTGCTATGCTGATGCACTGATGTGCTCACTTAGAACCTGTGAAACCAGATGCTACCCGTCTTATCTGCCCCATCTGTTCTGACATAGATATCAGAGGATCTAAAGTTCAAATTCTAGCTGTTGTATGTTAAATATAAAGAGGATTTAGTTGGCTCCTCGTCAATGATGCCATTCTGCTCTAGGCAGCCATATGCATACTCCAGTATTCAGGGGATCTAAGCTGTATCTTTCTTTGGAACAAAGATCTGGGTGTTTAAAAAAAAGAGCAAGAGTGCATCGCTAGATCACTGCAGTACTTTTCTGAAATTCCTGTTTTGTGAAGTCAGAACGAAAGCAATAAAACCGCTTTTCAGGGTTTATACATCAAGTAAGAAAGAACAGAGCAGGGTTCACCTGGAGGTTTTGCTTGGTTTCTTTTTTGACAAAAAGCTTCTCTTCCAAAGGAAAGCACTGATTTGACAGAAAAAAACCCAGCTTTTCAACACAGGCATCTACTTCAGTGGTATGAAGGAGATACTTATGATGAGGAGAGCACTTATTAAGCCACAGAACTGGCTGACTCCAGGCAGGACTCAAGAGACAGGTTGAAGCCTGGGCTCCAGGCTGCACTGCTACGCGGGAGGATGCTGCCAAAAAAGAAAACCTATGGCACATGTCCTCCAGGCAGCCTGAGGCAAAAGGCAAAGTGCACACTTGAACACAGGTCTCCCACAGCCCAAATTAATATCTAGGTTAGACTAGATCAGGTGAATCCACTCCCTTGGAGAATCTCAGGTCACCCTTCATAAAGCATACCATATCTTTTTAAGGCTTTTTCCTTTCCAAGATCTTAGCATGCAGTTTCTTGCCTACTCTGGTCAGCACATTTCTGTACAGAAACAGCAAGAGACTTGAAAAATTCACTGTTTCCATTCCCCAACTTCGAAAAAATAGTTTCTGATTTAAGTCCTAACTAATAGAAATCCACAAAAAACCCCATATACAGGATATATTTGTTGATATGAATATCCACAGTAGGATGTTCATGCACCCTGCATATGCACTCAAATCAGCTGTTGCACATACCAATGCACAGCAGTTCACCTTGACTCAGTTGAGGCACACTGAATACTGATGAAGAACTACAATACAGATGTTGCAAACATCGCTAGAAAGACACTGCTCAGCAAGAGCACATGCAGAAGAATGGACTGATGCAGTGTCTCATTTTGTTTGTTTTTTCCACCTGCCTCCCCAAGAAGAGATTAATCTTTGCCTTTTAACAAGTATGCCTGACTTCCCTCCCCCCCCCCCCCCTTTTTTTTCTCCCCTTCTCCCCCCCCCCCCCCCCTTATTTTATACCATCAGTCTTCTGCTAACAAGAACTGACACAATATAAATAAAGGCAAGGCAACTTTGTCAAAAGGAAGACCATTCACAGCAAGATTAAGCAGATACAAGGTTAGAAATAGAAGTAATAAAAAAAGCAAGAGAAAGAGCTCTCCCATTGAAGCAAGAAACCTCTCTCAAGCTGTTTTGCTTTGGTGGGGGCACCACCACTCGTTGACCAAAGTATCACATATAAGATGCTATGCACAAAACTGTCAGAATTCTCCCATGAGCCCTAATTATGCATGGAAAGCGAAAAGCTAAGCCTCCAGGGAAGATAAAAGGAGTTCTATCAATTCATCTCTCCAGTACTATATTGCTATATAGCCAATACCTAAATAATTGATTGTATATAGTAGTCAACACACATAGATAGACTATACATAGTGAAACAATAATAGAGCAAGAGATTAATCAGACACTAGAGGAATTATATGAGCCTCCCAAAACAGTCCTACTTTCTTCCAAGTCCCCTGTCCAGAAGTAGACACCACCACTAGAGGAATAACAACTTATACTTACCAGTAGTGCCTCAACAATGCATGTATTTACACAGCACTATATTAAATCTAACTCTTATTGACAGTTTAGTCTCCAAAAACATTAAAGAATAAAGATAACATCCTTTTCAAGTGCTCCTGATTGATTGATTTTTAATATATTTCAGTAATACCCATTTGTCAGTTTAATTTCCTAACATGGATGTTGTAATATTTTGTCTCTCTAGAATAAGTCTCAAATACACATTCAGAATCAAACACCGTGCAGAGGCAGCAATCACATCTTTCTGAACTACTGCTTCTCCTCCCAATATTTAAAAATTTCATGTTTGAGGTTATTAAGTTTGATAGTTCTATGGTCTGCAAGCCCACAGAAATGCTTTATGTTGAATATATACATGTGGAAAACTGCACTGAAAGCTACCTCTAGATTTTCAAATATCACAATTCAATATAAAGTTAGAAGTCTGTTCAATTCAAACTACAAAATATTAGAAAAGTCCAAGATAGACTTAAAAAAATAATTTTCTATTATTCTGTCACACTGTGCTAAAGCTGGTAAGTATCATGAAATACAAAGCTCTAAATATCAAATGTTAGGAACCGCAGAGAGTGTTTAAGAGCCAAGTGCTTCTCTGAGCTTTAGTAAAAGATCAGAAAAACTGCTGGGCTAATATTAAAATCCTCATTAACACCACTTTGCAGTAGTGGTGCAGATAGGGTGTAAGCTGATAACAACCAGGAAGTTCACAGAAGCTCCAGAAGCAACAACACTTTTTGTTCCAACTAGAGAACTTATTTTAATTTTGGAATACTTTTTCAAGACTAACTGCTCAATGGAGGAGCTATCAAGTTCAGGATTGAGAACATTCACTAACACCATACTTTACATTGCCAGTGTAAACAGAATGACAAACATCAACATTATACAACATAGCAAATTTATGATAATCTCATAAGATTTGGCTATTGCCATTACTAGTGCTCTTTACTTCATTCCATACTACTGAGTTCTCGTCTCTGTTTACTGATTCTATACCTCAATGGAGAAATGAAGAACATCAGCAGACTGCAACAACCATCATCATACATCTTCAGAAACCACTTCTTTGGACAGGGACAAGGAGTTTATAGACCATACTAGACAGCAAAATGCAAGGTCCACAACACATCCCAGGAGCTCGCAGGCAGTTTGAACATGTGTGAGCAATCAGAGGCTTAAGCAGAACTGGCTGTGCCCGAGTTCAGCAGCAAACACAAGGCATCTGATACTTTTAACACAAGCAGGCAAGAGAATCTCGAGCGGTATAAAGTACTATCACTGCACTGGATTGTTAATAAAATCACAACCAACTAAGAATATATTCTTCAAACTTTTTTTGAAGTGTATGGTTGCATACAATTGTAGTTTTTATTCAAAAAGTAATATTCAAACTTACTCAGTACGACTGCAAAATAGAAGTACTGCCCTAACCCTGATAATAGCTTAATAATTAGTAAGAGCTACCAGCTACACTAATTTATTTGGTTAGATAAAGTCAGAATATGGCTGCATGAGTTTAAAACAAGTTTGAACATCACAGGGCATTTTAGATTCAACTATTCAAGTTGCATGCCCTGGGGCACACAAGGAACCTCAGCGGTACCAACACAGGAGTCTGCAACTCTGCATCCATAAACACCACAACTCCGTTACAGAGAAGCAGTGAGTGTTTCCTGAGGTCAGAAATCAAACCTCTCAAGGTGTCCTTCTAAGGGTGCAGGCTTAGGAAGTTGCTGGTTTGTAGTACACACCAAGAGAAGAGTCTTATACTATGCCATCACTGTGGCAGGTTTTAGCTAGGAGTATAACATGTAAGAGCTCGAGCTAAAATGAACTTGGCTTTTCTATCAGAAAAACAATCTCCTAAGAAATGAAACACTACAGGGTTTTTTCTTGTTCTTTCCTTCAATAAAATAGGATTATATAATCTATGCCTCCTAATATTTCTCAGTAGAGTCACAATAATTTTGGCTACTCGTTTTTAAAAACAAACAAAACAACCTCCCCCGCCCCCCCGAAAACAAATGCCGTATTTTGAATATGAAAGAGAAACTAAGCAAGGAACAATTGTTTTAAGACTAATCTCAGAGATATTCTAGTCGGGTTATCAGTAAGACAAACCTTCTCAAGTCGAGAAATGAAAAAAATATTAAGAGAAAATGTACTCAAAACATTTCAATCTATAGAAAGAAGAGCTGCCTACCTCTACAGCTGGTAGCAAACACTCATTTTTACAGACTTGTCAGGGCTCTTTTAAAACTCCTGCACTCTGCAGTTAGCTTTGTCTACTAAAGCAACGGCCTCTGCAAACCACTGTTTTAAGGTCTGATTCCCCTTTTGGGTGTTAGGAGCAGGTGTTGCTCACCTGACCTGATTGGCACCAGCCTTCCTCTACACTGGGGAAGGTGCTGCCCAGCCCCACCCTGGGCAGCTGAGATTAATGGAGTCATTACAGACGACACTGCCCCGTTGCTCTGAGTTTTCAAGACTAGCAGCTAAATAAGAAGAGAGACAAGCTTTGGATCTAAACTATACGATGTTTTTGGTTGTGGGTTTGTTTGTTGGTTTGTTTTTTTTTTTTTTTTTTTTTTAACTTAGAGCTTTTGAGAGGAAGAGGCTTTACAGCAAAGCCTTCTATAATTTGTAGCTGCTTTGAAGGCAGAAAGGGAGGTTTTAGATCACAGAATAATCACATTATCACAAAGAAGCTATTATAAGCCTCCCTTTACAACCATCAAAGTCCTTTATTTAAAAAAAAATCTCCCTCAACACTCTGAAGTAACCCCCTCATCAAAACTTCTTATTTCCCCACCCTAATAATGTGTTTGGGAACACTGAACAAGGAGAGCAATTCATTTCAAGCTGCAGTGTGTGTACAAGTCCTCATCATCACTTGTATTAGCCAGCTATTGGTTATTCTCTATTTACAGCACTGAGTTTCACAACAGGTACATGGTTTATTAAATTATGTGCTTTGATAAGCCAACATGCAAGCTATTTTGACTTTGTTCCTCCGATGATTATTTAAATCTTTAATTTGAACAACCATTCAGAGGTTATGTGGCCAAAGGGCTCCCGTGAAGAAATACCACTACTGTACTACAAATGTACTTACATACTTCTAACTACATAGTTAACTTTAGGAGCATGATAAAGTTTCTAATAAACAAAAGTATGCCACAGCATGGCATTTTCTCAAAGCCATTACATTTCCTGTTTTTTAAACTCTCCCTAAATTTAGTGCCTTGCTTATTATCAGAAATATTAGAAATCTAGTCTAATAGAAATCTAACACCAGTATCTGTGCTTGCCATTACCAAAGCTACCAAAAGGTAAGATCATCTTCCTACTTCCGTTAGTTACTGTCTTGATCGTACATCCAACATTTGCATTAACATTTTTAATCACACTTGAAAACTCACACTGAGTTGTGCTCTGGGTCTGCTTGCTTCCAGTATACGGGCCTGAATTCCTTGCTCTGAAATGCACGTTCCACGGTCTTTTTTCCTGATAATACTAGAAACTGTAGCACTCATATGCCTTAGACTGGATCCACATGTCTTTACACTGAATACTACACAACCTAGATTGATGTTATGATTTTCTACAAGCTTTTCTGAAGGGAAAAAAATTATTCTTTAAGTAGCACAGGGTTATAAGTCATCTTTTGCATGTCTAGTATAATTTGTGCCTCAATACTTTTCTATGTAGGATTTCTAATTTCTCACGGATTAATTTTTCTGAGAAGGCAGGGGGAAAAAAAACCACAATTAGCGCTGTTTACCTAAAAGCACACACCTTCACCCATTTTCTTAATGGATACACAAAAGAGAAAGGGCATCAAAAGAGCTTGGAATTCCTACCTAAACTGTATTAGAACACCAAGTCCACCATGCTGTTCAGGGCACAAACCCCAAATAAACAAAAACTCCAAAACAAATAAAATGCATTTATAGGTCTCAATAAACATTCATTTTCTTTTTTTCAACTAGGTTTTAATTGAAAAACCTACCCTGAAATGAGATGGTATTTATGATATTATGGTAGTACTCAGAAGCTTACAGCTGGCTACTGGCCTTCCTTTGTCAGTTTTTGCTCTTTCTGCTACTGGATAAAATACCTTAAACTGAGGGCACCAAACATCAACTGAAGCAGTAATAAGCAGGCATAGGATATTTAGGATATTTCCTGGACATTCGTAAGTGACCAAGTGAAGCTAATACCATCGGGATTAACCTTAGGTGCTTATTAAGAGTTCAGAAATATCTTGCTTTTTTGCTTTGTAAGATTTTAAAGAAAAATCTCTCTTGTTAAGGCATTTTATAATTAACAATGGTTTTGATCAACAAATATAATACAGAATATTTCTAAATATTACTGATATTTAAAACAATGTGATTTTTTTGTATTGCCTCAATGTCAAGTTCAGCAAATATTTCTCAATATGATCAATTTATTCTAATTAGTGGAAAACCTCATTTACTACCCCTAAGAGAACTTTTGTCTCTGTAGCACTATACCTAGCATTTCTTCAAGAACATTTAGAATCTAAAGGATGCATGACATTTGCCTGTGAGACTCTAAAACCTTAAGATTTAAAAAACACAGCGATTTCCATCCTGCCTATGTTTCTAACGAGTTGTCTTATCTCTGTATAGCAATGAAGAGGTGTCTGTCAGCAGAAACAGAAGTTACTGTTAGCTGGCTTTAAAAAGCTATCTTTAGAGAAATTTCTTCTGTATGTTAAACTTAGGGTTTGTCAAACAAAAGCATGCGATAATCTTCTTTAAGCACATGCTAACATCACAGTCCCAAGGTCCTGGCCACACAAACCTGTTAACACTAGTGAAACCCTGGTCCCTCTGAAGTCAACAGGAGCTTTGCAGCCAAGTTCCACAAGAACTTGGTTCACTAGTGTCAAATTTTCATATTTCACTCATTTCTTTGATCACCTATTCTGTCTAAAGTACAGAAAATATCTTTGCAGGTTTCAGATTTCTGCATGCTTATCAAACAGGTATGTTTAGGCCAGCCAGCAAACACCTCTGGAGTAGCAGGTCTTGAGAAATGGAGAACACCGCAAAGCTTCACAGAATACTAGAATTTGACTAACAGATCAGATAGATGTGATATAAAGTATTCTGCTGCACTGATAATATTGTTTAAAATGAAAGATATTTCTTCTCTCATCCTCAGAGGATGGCTGCTTGTCATCTTTGAATTTAAGTGAACTAATTTTTCCATGAATTTTTAGTATTAGTAAATGATAATTTATTGTCAGCTAACACCATACTTCCAAAACAAAAGAAAAAACATTTGAGGGAAACTATGTACAGTGTGTCCCTGTTTGCATAAGTGAAGACACTCTCCCTTTTTCAATGCACCAAAAAATCAGAAGCCTCTTTCCTCATAGAAAACACTCAAAATCCTGAGACATGTAACTGATCCCACTGTCTGCTCTGTACTTGTGGGCAATGACAATGGTTTGCTTTAAATCAGCGTCATTTATAAGGATCAGAGTGATTTACACAGGTAGGGAGAACCAGCAGGCAGATTCAGGTAACATTACTTCGTTAACAATAACACTCCAGTGGCAATGACACTTAGAAGCATTTGATTAATCTTGTTCTCCTTGACGTGCTCTCTTTATGGGAGCAATACATAATCTCCTGTTTCAGAGATTTCCTGGATGTCTGACTATTTCAGCTTCACAATTGACTGACTTTCTTGTATCTGTAACGTATGGTTTTAACAAATCCTACTTGTGTCTAATTTCTTCTCAGACATCCAGCGAGTTCAATTATGTAACTTGAAAATTTCTGCAAAAGAGGAAAAGAGGAAAATCTTCAAAGTCCTTTCCTCTGATCTGAAATCCTGCCATTCATCTGTCTCATGGCTTTAAAACAGAACTATAATATAATCCCTGATCACGGCACTCAGAAAAAAAAAAAAAAGTGATCAATTACAGCAAGGGAACAAATATCAAGTTACTTCACGTTTAAACAACAATTCCATATGAAACATAATGGCATTTGGTTGCCTTGAAAACCTGTCTTCACAGCTAGTGAAACAAATAAAGCAAAGCCCAACCAATTCAGTAAACTCCGGAATTTAGCAGAATAGCTCACACACACCTCTCCTGTATCCAGCCTATTAGCCAGATACAGGACGGAGAAATATAGCTAGTGTATTCCTACAAACAGGGGAGAGACAGTGAGGCAGGCTGCTTCCCACACTCTCTGAAAATGGCAGATGGAGATAAAGAGCGCTGGCTGCATGGGTAGAAAGTCTCATTTCATTCCAGACGGGTTACTCTGCCTCACTGTCCAAGTGAGACATCTTTCTACCAGTGCCACCTGACTGACTTATCTCTGCCTACCCACACTCCCAAAACTTGCTTCTGAGGAGTTGAAGGCAACGAAGGTATGAGGAACTGCTCATACAAAACAGAACAGGTGCTGCTTGTTTGAAGTAGTCTTCCCTTTGAGAGAAAGATTTTGCCTCCTTCCCAAACAGATCAAAATAATTTAGGAAAAAGACTCCCAGAGTTTTGTTGCCACTACCTGTGGATGGGATTCTGCCAAGGGAGGTGTTCATGCTTTTAACCTTCACAGTTTGGGGGCCAGTTACAAAATGGATAGTTGTGGGTAACAATGACAATCTTTGAAATTTCAGCCTACCCCTCTTGGGAAAATGTCTCCAAATGCAAAATGAATTTGTTAGTATGCTGTTTATTCTAATTGTTGTTATCAATGTCTTTTTTGCTTGAATATGACCCAGTCCAGCACATTTCTGAATTCAGTGGGTCGGTCACATATCTCCAAAATCAAAAAACCCAAGACAGGATGTCAGATATAAGTCCTCCTATGCACAATTTTTTTCAGTATCACCACATGGCCTCCTTATATTTAAACTCACTTGTAGGGCAGCTCTTCATATTTCCCCGTCTGGGGCATTCCAGCCACAATATTATTCCAAGGCGGTTCATAAGCTACATGCAGATCTTTCAAATAATGTCACAGATCTGTTTTCAAAATACAGAAAAGCCAGGAGACTGAGAGTGAAGGCTGAAACAGCAGTCCTGACCGGCTCCTCCTGTCTGTGTCTAAGCATGATCATAGAATCATAGAATCATAGAATGACCCGGGTTGGAAGGGACCTCAAGGATCATGTAGTTCCAACCCCCCTGCCTGGCAGGGCCACCAAACATACACATTTACTAGATCAGGTTGCCCAGGGCCCCGTCCAACCTGGCCTTGAACACCTCCAAGGACGGGGCATCCACAACCTCCCTGGGCAGCCTGTTCCAGGGCCTAACCACTCTCCTAGTAAAGAACTTCCCCCTAACATCCAACCTAAATCTTGCCTCCTTCAACTTGTATCCATTTCCCCTAGTCCTGCTATTGTCGGCCCTTTCAAAGAGTTTACTCCCCTCCTGGGTGTAGATTCCCTTCAGGTATTGAAAGGCTGCAATGAGGTCACCCCGCAGCCTTCTCTTCCCCAGGCTGAACAAGCCTAACTCCCTCAGCCTGTCCTCATAGGGGAGGTGCTCCAGCCCCCTGATCGTCTTCGTGGCCCTCCTCTGGACCCTCTCCAAAATCTCTGTGTCTTTCTTGTACTGAGGGCTCCACACCTGGACACAGTACTCCAGATGGGGCCTCATTCAGATGATGGCACATTCAAGTCCAGATGTACACTTGCAATACACAGGCACAAACAATTAAATAAATTAAGGATGGCTTTTCAGTCCTAATCCTAATTTCATGGGGTTTTTTTGCATTTTAAGATATACTTCTAAAGCTGTTTTCCCTCATAGTCCTTTGTAGCAATACAATTGATATAAGGTATACAGAAGAAAGCAACTGAGTTGCAAATTGATGGAATGTCCTACTCCAGCTCATTGATGAGATTACCAGGGAATGATCTCCCCACTTACTAGGCAACTGGATGGTTAAACAGCACTTCTTTAACATATTGATCATCCATTTAAATGAAAGGTGAAATCCTTTAATGAGAGTCACAGAATTCTGATTCACAAAGCAAGGGTCCTTCAGACAGCCCTTAATATAGTATATACCCACAAGAAAAACTGGTGGAAAGATTCAAAATCAAAGACAAGCGATTCCCAAGAAAATGCCAAAATAAAGTTTCTGCTACCATGGGATTCAAAGCATTTATTCATGCATTCATATTAAAATGGACCAGTGATCTCCCCAAAACCTCAACACCTTTCCCATCTCTCATATTATATACAGACAGGGATCGCAAGCTGCCCACAGATTAGCCCTACCTCTCAGACTGTTTCCTCTTTTTGCACAGCGAAGGTGCTGGATGTCTCATCGCAGCTGGAGCTTTAAAATTGTGTATTCTAGTGTAAAATTGTGTATTCTATTTTAAAGTGTACCCACTTGAAAATAATGTATTCTACTCAAGGGAAGATTCAACATGCCAATCAAGGCACGTGTCATCCAGGAAATAAGACATTAAATGAAACACAATCCAGAGACAACGGTGAACACTTAAATCAGAAACTTTGAGGATATTATTATGACAACCAGGCAATAAAATTCAGGATTACCAACACAGGAAAAACATCAGGTGCAAAATCCACCTAAGGAGTTTTTGCAAGCACAAAATCCTAGACCAGTATGCCACTGCAAAAATATTTCATAAAGCTTTAGACTGTAATTAATGTTTACAAAAAGTTTTTCTCATCTGAGACTTGTTTTATGCCTTGATGAGGTTTTTCATTAAAAATGCAAACTAAGACTCATCTGTGTTAAACGTAGTAAAACACAATTAAGACTATTTATATAAAAGGTAATTTTCATTGGTTTGTATCATTGACAAATGTCCATTTTAGGCTGAAATTCAGTAAATTTGATTTGAGGGACAATTTGTAAACAACATTTTAGACCTGTACTGTGAGTCCATCAGAGCTAGGTTTCACTCAGAAGATATTCTTACTGATCGCGTTAAATATAACTGCACAATGTATTCTGATCAAATAATTAAACAGTTGTCACCCACAACATGCAGGTTATCTGGTAACACCCCACAGGCCTGGAAAGACTTCCTCTACTCTTTTCCTTTCCTTCTCTTTCAAACCAGCAATCCTTACCGAAAAGTGCAAATATAGAGAACAGGAAAAAAGATGAACAACAATTTTGGAACACTAGAGAAAAATTAAGTTTTATATTGCATCTTACTAATCTTATCAACTTGGATATTGGTGTATTTACCTTCCCAGTCCTCAGAATTGTGTCCTCCCACAGTAGTAATTTACTTCATAGATAAAAATAGCTATGAGTAGGGCAATAGCTCTTCAGCTATTATAAATCAATGTAGCTCTTACACTAAGAAAGACTTCCCCTAAATATCCTATCTGCTCAAGTGGCAGCAGGACATCAGATGTTTCAGAGTTGCATTTGAAAACTTCAAAGATGAAAACCAGAAAGGAAACAAGAATTTTTAATGACTTGGATAAAATTAAATCCAAATACTTATGGTTATTCCATGTGAAACTAAAAATAATATAAGGTTTTGCAAAATAAAAGCTTGCCACCTTACAACTAACTGATGAGACTCTTCTCCTTCTCAAACCATCGCTTTATCTATTGCACCAGACAATCCAAAACACTTGAATTTTAAGGTGTTTGGTTTTGTGTTTTTTTTTTTTTTCTTTATTCCCCCTCACCCTTCAAGAGTCTCAAACTAAAGCTTATGCCCTTGCACAAATGTCATTTCCTGACAGCAGATTTACAGTTTGCTGTGAGTAATTATTACGGACCACAATCTCAAGGGATTCCTTTGGCATCTGGTTCTCACTCAGCTTTACCTCAACTGCTATTCCATAAGGGTAGTTGAGGATCTGGAGATATTCCCTGCTAACACCTTACTGTTTACAGGCATGGCACCTTGATGCCTTGGGGAAAAATGTTTTACATCTATTTTCTCACTTTAAACCATTTTACTTCTTTCACACCCCTGCCTCCTCTCCCTCCTCCCCAGGGATGTAGGTTTGACTAGTTTTCCTGTCTCAAATCTAAAGTTGTTTCAGGTTTTACCTGAAAACACAGTGATACTTCATGTCTCTTCCTTCTAACCCTTTGGACCTATACATAATGGCCATTCCTTCTTCACAGACTAACATCTCACGTAGCTTTCCAGCAGCATACCAATAGCTTTCCTTTCCACAGCCTATTTTTTTTAAGGTTAGTTTTTAGAGCATCAACTTCTGACCAGTAGTGATTCATGGGTATCAGCTATACATAACAAATTTTCTAAGCTGGAAAGCATCCAAGCTTCATGTATTACTGAAACTCAAGTACGCACTTTACAGCATGCTCCACAAATTAAGTACCCTGTCTGAAAAAAAGCCAGTAAGCACCAAGAAGCTAACCCTGCCTAAGTTTGTTCTAAATCACGATCAGACAAATGTTACTATTTAAAATGGCACAATACTTCTTTGTTAGATTTTATCTTGAGACACTAGACAGCAGGCTCATTTTTGAATGTGCAATAATAAACTCATTTAATTAACATATAAATTGATAGTTTTATTTACATTTTCCCCCAAGGTAAAGCTTCTGTCTTTCATTATAAAAAAATACTGTAAGTTCCAAGCTACAGTTTGTAGCAGCGCTACCTCAATGTAAGATGAATAGGCTGTTACCATTTAAGTTTAACAACTGTTGGACCTTCAGGATATTCTCATGACTTTTTGTGGTGAACAAGTTTTAATTCATTAAATATGCATGCTAGTTATTAATTTTTGCACTCCCACTCAGTTCCCCTTACTTATACCCAGGTTATACTGTTTTCTTCAGATCTGTTTGTTTGTAAGAAGCAAAAGATTGTCACATGCTGCACGTCTCCACATTAAAGTGATAAGCATAGTACTCTTACACTGTTTACACCGGATCAAAATCAACTACTTAAAAAGCTGCTTTGATAGTGTGTTAGTGTAAATAAGATACCGTTGCACTGAAATAAATTTGACTGATGTTTGTAAAATGTTTAGTATAAAAGCAAACAAATTTTGCGTTCTGACACTAGAGGGGTTAAAACAATTTTAAGCAGCAGTGCAACACCATCAAGCAGCCATCAGGCATGGGAATTTGTTACACAGGCTACAACCGATGTAGACTTGGGCTCTGAACACCTGTTTATAGAAGTAACTGCTTCCAGGTACTTCTTTATGCAAATATACTTTAACAGAGAATTAGGAAATTAATTGGCCATGGTGAAACATGTTTCTAGATACAGGCAAATATTCCTTCCAAGCAAAAATAAACAAATAAAAAAAGAAAAAGTGAGTATGCATTTTGTTTATCTTAAAAATCTTGCCATATTTCACCTGTGAAATCTCAAGTACGCTGAACTTTCACAAAGAATGAAAAATCAGTCTTGCAGTCTCTGAGTACTTTTTTTCCACTGGCTCTGTATGTAGGAATCACCAAGTCATCAAGCTGAGGAAATTTTGATCAGTTTTACGTGGTCAGGATTACTATGAGAGATATTCAAATGCCCTATTTAGCAGTAGGACAAGATATTCCTTAATTGGGAAAGGGAACTTCTAAACCTTTTAGCATATTGCCTAAGGTTTTCAGTGGTATGGCCTCACAGGCTTTCACCAAATTATGCTCCTGTAAATTGTAAGAGAGATCAGTGTCAGTGACCATGCTCATAGGCAAACTTTGCGGGCCTTTTGCTTGCCTTCCAGCCATGTAACTGTGCAGGTTGGGGCTGGCAGAACGGTACATTGCAACACCACAACCACCTGGACATCTTCACCAAGCCCTGAGTTTTCTTCCGTGGAGTTCACAAATTTTAAGTGAGGCATAAGTGTCTTATCAGATATAAAGTCAGGACAATACCCTGGGCAAAGGCTGCTGAAATAGCTTGCTTTATTTATGCAATTGATCCCAGGTCAGCAATTATATTATTTCAGGAAATCTTCATGACTGTTGCACTGTTACTTTTTACTGCTTACAGTGTATCTCCTTCAAGCCCTGGACTCCTTCTGCTTGCATGGAGACACTGGGATTTCATCATAATGGTAAAAAAAAGTTAAAAATTACACAGATGCCTTTCACGAAACTTCAAAAAATAATAAGAAACACTTCCTTTTTCCAGCCTTCTCCAGTTCTGGGTTTTATATCTGATCTTATCCTCAGGAATTCACAAATCACACTACTTCCATTGCTCTATCACAACTAACATTTTTACCATGTGGTGCATACACATTTCCACACTTCCCAAGCACCGGCAGCTGCTTCCCATGCAGAAGGCTTCTACCACCTTGCAAAGGTTTGTTATTTGCATCTGTCCCCATCTTCGGTAAGCTCAAAAGTTGACGGACTTGGCAAATTAGAACAACCCTCCTGTGAAAACTGGAAACAGTCTCCTGGGGATGGTGGATGTCCTCCATAGAGGGAGAACAGTGCAGGAGGAATTTGAACTGTTATGTCTCCATATATCAAATGAACACCCCAACCACTGGGCTACCATAAATTGGGAAATTATCACAATCTTCCTTCCTGCTTTTTTCTCTTCCCAAATATTTTAAACTTTGTAATTTCATCTACATGTGGAATAGGAATTTATTTTGGAATTGCAAAGATTTTCATGAGATAGAAATTGAATTTTCCACACCAGTTTCAGGTGAAAAAAATTGAGACAATGGTCTATCCTTTAGTATTGCTAGAGTTTGTTGGTTGAAGAAGAAAAATCTTCCTTTCCACGTCTCCTGATTCCATGTAAATGAAATTATGAACACACTTTCTGTATGCCACAACACTGTTCCTTTCTATGCTTTAAGACAGTTGCACAGAATTTAACTGCTTTTTTCCTGTAACTACATAACAAGTATTATTAGAACACTTTTACACAAGATCACAGTATTAAGAGGATGCTAGTAGCCTGGGAAATATATTGATCTGGCAAAAGTACTGCCTCCAATCCAAGACTCCCAACTCCTGACTTTTTCATCATCACCTAGTGATCTTGGACTCTATTAGGTCCAAAGGCCAAGAAGCCTACGGAAAGGTAGGAGTTAGCTACTTGTTCTTCGGCAGCACGGTGACTTAAATGTGAAACAGACTGAACTATTCACTGAAAAGACTTCTGTAAAGTACAATTAAGGGTATTTAAAAATATTTTTTCATTTTAAAGGGAGAGGAAATAATTTTATTACTTGTGCTTTCAATTACTCATTTTTTCCTCTTTTAAAAAATAAAATGAAACTATAACCCAATTTAGTGATCAAACAGCCTTTCTGGAGCAAACAATATAAAAAAACCACAGCAGTTAACTACAAGAAATTAAAAAATAGAACAAAAAATGTCAAGTGTCTCATTTCTCAAAGCTGACAACTGATTTTTGGAAGGAAAATTCAGGGGAAAAAAAGAGACCAGCAGGCCTAAGTATTAAAAACAAAGCAAGAAACCAGAAAAGTGTCGTTATCTGAAACTCCCTTTTTTATATTCCCTTTTGTCCCCATGGTCTAAGAAGCCCTAATACAAAAACTGTCTGAATGCAATACAGATTTTTAAGAAGTGTATTCTAACAAGTTGACTATTAACTGAAAAGGGAGCATATGTATTATTACTTTCAGTATTTTCTCTGAAGAAATCAAACAGCTAACTCTTTAATGCAGCCTTAAATATCTCTCATTCTAGAGGAGCAAACTGCTTTGGGTTTAGGTAAAACTCTTCACTGCCATGACAGGTGGCCCATCTTCTTTAACTTATTTGAAAGCTGAGATAAGCCAGGGCTCCTGTTTCACTGAAAGATAGGCTGAAATGGTGAGTGGCTTACTTAGCATTTTATGACTGGTCTTCCACATTATTTGAACAATAGTAACAGGCCTGATAGGACCGTAACCTACAAACTGCTTTTGTCAGAGAAATGGTCAGGAAAGCATCCCTGGAGTTCAGGTTATAAATCAGTATAATTTAGAGCAAATAAATGAATATGAAAAGGAGTTTCTTGGCCATCAGGAACTAGTGAGATAAAACTCTTTAAGCAAGCCAAATACCCTTAGAGCATTCAGGCATTAAATGCCAGCAAATTATTTAACCAAAGGTCTGTATTCCTCAATAAACCACAATATTTGTTATTTTCTACTACTTTCCATGCTATGTGCAACTATTTGCATCTCATCAAGCTTTTAATAAAAGTTATTTACTACACAGTGTGGTAAAAAAATATGTAATTTTAAACATTAGTTACATACGATGCAAGATCCCATTATAGTTAATATTTTCTATTACTTCTATGCTTGCTACATCAATCCTTAAGAAAACTTAACATTTCACTCCCTATCACTCCCCTACTTTTCAGTCCTGTATATTCACTATATATTTAATGCAAATTGGGAAGTATTTGGGGATGATTTTGATTCAAGGATATTGCACCAGTGCAAGAAATTATCTGTGTGACTGTGTCTGAATCCATCATTTTCCTAACTGCAGGGTATTGGTGATGATTGTTTACAGCCAAATAAGTCACATTCTCTGGCACTTAAAGCGTCCTGCGGAGAGAGAGATATATTTCTGAGTAAGTACCAGATATTTTTAGCAGTATTTTGCTGTAGAGAGGGTTTAAGGATATTGGCAGTATTTACTGGTAACTGGAAAAATCAAATAAATTTCCAAGCGTACAAGTGCTTGTATACAGGCATGCCTAAAGGTGTCTAATTTTCCTTATTTTCAGTTGAATTAATTGGAGATATTATCTATACTAATCAACTTTGCCCTGACAGGTATCTTTGGCATTCTGCTTTCTGGACCATTCTCTTAGTCAGATCTTATGCACACCTGTTGTCCAGGGCTGGTGGCACAACACATTTTCCCAAACTAGTGAACCTGGGCACATTTTCCTCTGGATTAAAACTGGTGGCACAAGGCACATCTCCATGACTCTGCAAGCAAGGCTGAACAGAAGCACCACAACTAGTTTCTGTGGCCGTCACAGACCACATCCTTCTTCTTGCAATAATGGAACAAAAAAAAAAAAAAAATTTAGTTCTTTTGATATTTGACCATTTACAGTATATCTTGCAGAAAATGGATTTGGTTTGTCATTGTTGTTTATTGCCAGACTACTGGAACTACCAGAAAAAGCAGCTATAATGGCTGTGCTCTCTCCTTCAGTAAACAGCTGTATGTTTTCTTAGTGTATTCTCAAAAGTTGCAGGCAGTGTTGTTTTATCCATTCAAAACCACATATTTCTGCGTCAAGAAATGTAAGCTGTCTCAGTAATGCTGAAAACAGTAAAATAATTTTTCTTTTGGTTTGATTTTAACACCTTTCCTGAGCCATTCTGCCACCTGCCTACAGCTGAACAGAACTGTAGAGAATACTATTAACATTTGCAAAAGTTAGTTATGTTATACATACGCAAAAAGATAAGCTGAAAGCATCAACCAGTTGTCATGTTTCTCCATCTATATCTTGTCAGGAACACATTCATAAAAGTTTTAGTCATTTAATAGAAAAGACGGAACTAAGGGAAGCTGCTGCAATAATTTGCAGCATAGAACCTCACCTGAGTCATTCATGTCACAAGCAGCTCTTACAGCCATCAACTTTGACAGCTGTCAGATTCTTCAGTTCAAGAACTTTTTGTTTGCCAGCTGGGTGTTGCTCTTCTGTCCCCTTCCAAATACCTTTACAGATTATTTAATTTGGAAACATTCTCTGGATATCAAATGAGAATGAATACAGATGGATAAAAAGTAGTAGTGTCTAGATGTAATTTACATCAAACTTTATTTAGAGAAATATAGTCCACCTATAGCACATCTTAGCTTAATTTCTAACATTTTTTACAACAATTTGACTCAAAGTTGTCTTGAATAACTCAACAACTAAAGAACTGATCTGAATAATGATTCAGTACCCTAGTTCGCTGTTAGCAGTTAGCCTGTGACAAGATGCAATTGTAAGTCTGCGTAATTCCTAAGGAAAAACTGCTACCACATGTTTATTTTTTACAGAATTGCAAAACAGTAACATTGGACAATGTAGAACTTCTTAAGTAATATTAATGTGACCCGCTTTCTCCAGACAAATGAGACGGGTCTGGTCATGTAATGCTCTTTCCAACTGTATTCTGACTGGTTTTATGTATGGTTGCCATAGTAACGCCAAACCTTTTTAATTTCTCCTCTAGGTTTTAAATTCATTTCACTTTTCATTCCACCCTGATGCTACATCATTGCTCCACTGTTCACAGAAAGTTCTGACCTTCGAGACTTGATCAGCACTTGTTCCCCTTCACTTTCTCGTAAGGAGGAATAAACTGCACCAAACCTTTTGCTGGCACAAGGTACTGGCCTAGCAACACCTTCCTGATGACCTGAGATCCAGACGGCATATGTAGATCATATGTACTCATTGTGGGCACTTCATGACCACAGCTTCCTTGGAAGTCAATGGGAGCTTATCTTGAAAGGACCAGAGTAAGGATGAGGTGACACAGCTTGAAGCATGTAACTCATTTTGGTATTACTGTCAGTGCAGTAAACATATGAACTTCAGAACTTATTTCATGCATGTTTGCATTTTAAATTGGATTTTTTGTAAATGCAGAGATGTCAGTTTGCATATTTAAAACCTTATCTGAAGATGCTGATACCAGGAGGCTGAAGTGACCTTGTTATATTTGCCTGGGAAATTATATGCTTCTTCCATACAATAGGAAAGTTGTGCTGTGATTCCACCTTATATCTCCTGTGGTGACTGATATGTAGCCTGCTTCAGGAAGCCTCTTCTGGAAAAGCTACATCTTTATAAATATTTATTTTGCTTAGTTTAGATTATTCTATTACTATCAAGCCAGAGCAGTAATGTTTGTGATACTTTTGAGAAAGGAGAAAAGATAGGGAAAATGATGTTAAATTCTACCTCCTAAGCAGGTCTGTCTAATCCCTGTCAAAACTGCATCCAGTGACAGAATACAGCCACATGTCTTTAAAATTGCCAAGCCTGGCAATGGCTTGACAGCTGTTCATTATTCAGAAAAGGCAGCCTGAATGCACCTAACTTAAGCTTTCATAGAAGCTGCATGGCTGAGTGCTTAGTTGATTGAGAAAGTGAACTCATTCAGAGTTGTCCTTATGGACACCTGAGAGAGTTGGAAGTGAAAAGTGTTCTTAAATATTAGTAAAAATTTTTCTCCTATGACAGAATAAACCATAAGAACTGTATGAAACCCAGCAAGAAAAAAGGAATTTAGCAGTCTGCATCAGGTAGTTTTAAGTTAGGAAACTGAAAACACAAAACTCAAGAATCAAGCCTGTTATGACATGTCTAATCAATGCACAGTTCAATAGACCTGCCTGTGCAAGTTTTTCAAGTTAAACAAGGAACTGACATTTAGAAACTGCTTAACAAGCAAATTTCACAAGTAATTTCTTTGGTCTAATACTCTGGCCACTTTGTATTGAAGTTTGCATCTATGGTGACGGAACGCTTAAAATTAGAGGCAGCTGACCCAAACACTTATCTTTCAGAGCTTCAGAAGCAACATACTTTCCTTAATTACTCATCTGCTTTATAACTGTGTTGAGCTTTTGGTTAGACTTCTTGAGGTGTGTGTTTATTACATAGTGAAACCTATGTTTTGCATATGACAATTGTTTTGTTTTACCATGTCTTAATCATGGCACCTTTAAACTTCAAGAATTAAGAGGAATGATAACATATAAATCTAATCACAGAAGTAGTTTTGCATGATATAGTAGTGTTAGTTCGTGTTTCAAGTATCAGTTCAAGTTTCTCAGACATATAAATAGACAATCCTGTAAAATCGTGCAAAGTTCCCTTAATTGTGTTTACAATTTATTTCTAGCCTGACCTCAAACTAGGAATACATACAGCCCAAGGGGAAAAACATAACATTCTGGTTGTTTCTGTGATTTCTTTCTCTAAACTTCGAGTTAAAAGTTTTGAAAACTGGCAAAATAAACAGCTATGAACCTGCAAATATTTGATTACCACCCTTCACATCTATGCATACATATCCCTATAGTGGCAATTCAAGACTGCCTTGCCAGTTCCCTGTGGATAAGCCATCTATGATGTCCAAAGCACTTCATGAGAATTCTCCCCTCCAACCCCTGGAGTTCAAAAACTGCTGTGTCCCTATTGACTGACAGGTTGTTAGAAAACTGAGCGCCACGTGTTACTTCCCTCACTGGCTTCTTTTTCAATGTGTGCAAAGTTTTGATCTGTCTTCAGGGAGAAAGCAAAACTGTGTTAAGGAGAAACTATCCACATATGAAACACGTGACTGATAAAGAATAAAACTGAAACATAAGGAAAACCAAACAAAATAGCTAAGAATATAAGGGAACAATTATTTTAAAAGTGCTTTTCTTCCTCTAACCCCAGCTTCACAGCACAAAGATTGGTATGGTAATAGTAAGTTTTCTGTAGTCAAGTATAGTTCAGAATCATATGTACTAATGCTATAACAATAAGTATTTACTGCTAATAGCTTTCCAGTTCACAGCTTAAGTATTTCCACTCTGAGCTGCAGAACACCATAAAGTCCTATAGCTTATCATGAGGGCCCGCTATATTTAAAGTTTACACCATAGTCAGCTGCAGGTATGTATGGATGGGCAAGAGGAAAGGATGAGGAAAAAAAGAGAGCAAAGTGAGGAAAAACGCTTTGACAGCTCTTTAAACACATCTAAAGATTAAGCACACATTTTTTGGAAAGAAGTTCTATTACATAGTACTCATGGAGATATTAATCTACTAGTTGAGAAGCTGAAACAGCCCCAAGAACCTTTGGTTTTTTTTGTTCTCTGCCTTTGCAAGGGTGGAAAAGATCCCTATTCCTTCTGTAATCTCTAAAATAATGTTATTTATTAAGCTCACTAAAATTAGTGCTGTTCTCCGCAGTACTCCATCTACATTCCATATATTTCCCTATATTTCTTTAGCAGCTTCCCCTCCCTCAAATCCAGTTTTTAACTGTATATGGTATTCATCCACCCAGAAAACTACATCATCCTGTTTTACCATGGGAGAATTCAATTTGGCAAAGAAACACTTGAATGCAAAAAGATGAAGCATTTCTTTCAGGCTAACTACAGTCATTAACGTAGTTGCAATTTGAACAGCTAGTTGTAACTTCAAAAGTATATTCTAGACCTGCCTTAAACTCCTTTGCTGGTAAAAGTAATCAAGCTCCCTGTTTTTAGGAGCAAATTACTCTTTCTAAATTGGAGTATACATCATTTTTATTTGTAAGCTTCAACTTTACTATAGACAGTAGGCACATCATTCCTGAATATACTGTTTTTCTAATACACAAAACCTATTTTTCCAGGCTAGTTGAAGTTCTATGCTTTCAAAAAGGATTTTTTTTTCCCCTAGTCTACTAATATCTCCTTATCTTCCCATTCCTTCCGGACCAGTTCAGAGATGTTTTACTTGAAAACTCCCCTTTAAGGATTAAATTAAGTATTTATAGTAATTATCCCAACCAACCATTCAAGATTTTTTTTTTAATCATGATGAAAAAACTCTTTCCTGCAACCAACTTGAAATGCTTAAAAAAATGACAGCTCCTTCTCTAGAACCCCACAGCTTCTAGCACCCACTCCAATATGTTTTAACATCTATGAAAGAGATAAGCATATTAAAAGATAAGCCAATTATACCATCTCACACAATTATGTTAATCAAATGCATATATTTGTCTGGAAGAGCAGGAGCTAGATCAACAACATTATGTATCCTTACATGAAGGCTAAACTTCACTTAGGTAAGAACTTCTAATAACTACTAATTAAAAAAAAGAAATAAAGAGCATTATTGATATATGGTAACACAATGTATACCATATATACACATGTATACACCTGTCTGGAATTTGTTCTAAAACTCTAATTTAAAATCTGTTTAGTACTAAATCAGCAAACAGGATGATTTTTAAAAGCATACTGTAGCTTGTAAATAATTAGGCTTAACATCTATTGTACAGTATATTTCCATCCATTTTAAAAGTGACAGCTAGATAACTGTCCTGCTGTCATTATCTCTATTCTTTTACCTTTTTGTATCCTGTGAATAGGCAGACAGATTGCTCTGCACTATGCGATGGATGAAAGCTTACGATGGAAATCTGAGCTAGCACTCATTCAGGAATGGCAGACATTTCCTAGAGCTTCCCTCACAAGACTTCATCTCCAGAAAATTTTATAGGACAATGGACTCACATAGTAAATCCTTTAAAAACCAGAAAGAAATAACTTGTAATATCACTTTCACACAGGTACATGACAGCTTGATGTCATTTAATGGATTCAATATGCATGGTTACTCAGAAAGGGCTCCTCTGGGATTCAAATCACTGGTCTTAAGCTTTTCCTTTCTATCTGCAGCGGGCCTTTTTAAGCACACTTAATACTTGGTTGTAAATGGAAACGTAGAAAAATGGGTAAAATGTCTTGTGTGTGCTATCTTAAGTCCTGAGTGGAGCATTATGGAAACACAAGCCTTCTAGCACTTGAAATCCAAAGAGTACTTTCACTCCTAAGTGAGCTGTGACAGATCCAAGATGAAAGATCACATGCACACAGTAAGTGTGGAGAGATGCTAACTACCACCACACAGACTAAACAAACAGCCAGAAGCAGGCAAAGGTTTGCTCTGGGGTCACCCAACCTGTCAGCAAAAGGAAGCACAGACTTGGAAACCACCTTCACAGGATGCTGTATAGAGTCAAGAAACACTGTAGAAGTACTTGCAGACCCAGCCATATGCTTCATGGACGTGGCCTGGCGAAATGTCTTGTGCATACCTTTGCCTTTTGAAACTTTCGGTCTTATGTCATACAGGCTGGTCAAAATGCCGACCTCTCTTTCCTTCCTTCCTCATCCCTCCAGTTTTTCAAATGGCATGGCCAAGAACTGTAAAAAAATTACCACAAAAAGGATACAGAATATACTCTTTCTTCAGGAAGACTCACTGAGATTTTAATCAGGGTCTGCCAATCAATTTTGCATTTGTGACACATGACAGATTAGCAGCTGCAGAGAGTCAAACCTTCTCCTTGACTACTTGTAATGGCAAATGCTATATTAGATAGAAAATGATTCGATTTTGCTTAGTCACCTTTATTACTAGTAAAATGGAAGGTGTCTCTCAACTGAATACTACCACTGGTACAACAGATCATATCCGCTCTTTACACTATCAGTCCTCTAGACAAGGTTCCATAATACACATGGAAAAATCAATAGACTCAATTTTCCAGAGTCATGGTAAACATTGAATAGAACCAATGTTATTCAACTTCTTGAACAAATACTATTTGTTGTACTTTTGGACATATTTTCTGCCTTGTTTTTTTTTCTTTCCAACCACACTGGAAATACCACACAAAATTTCTTCTAACTGTGGAAAATTAAAAAAGTAAACTGCATCCTTTTTCATATAACTTTGAGAAATGACACAGATCACAAATTAGCTTGGTAACACCTACTATCTGAAATAAATTATGAGAAAGGGATTTGTAGATTTCAGGGAATATGGGATTTTAACTCCTATCTAAATACAGTTCGTATTAAAAATGATCAGCTTATTAAAAGAAATAGGACTTTCATTCCCACACATGTTCCGCAGCCTGAGTGCCTCGGTTGTAAAACATGTCACTGATTCCTGAAGAGAAATACTATTTAATTTTCATACATATTTCAGCTCTTTGTCACCAGGCTCTCTACTGCCAGCACTTTTTCTTTGCAGAACACTCTAATTCAGAGTTGGAAAGAATGGTGTGGTGAATTTCTTTAGTTCATTAGTAATTAATAAAAGGCAAAGACGAAGGATTACTTTCCTTCATTGCCACACAGGAACAACCACCCAGGCAGACATTAGCACACCTCCCATGTGATAATTACATAGCAGCTTTGGGTTCCAGTTTTATATATTACCTCACCATGTATCATCCTGATTTAAGGCTTTTATGGGTGTGAAATGATTCGTATAAAATAATGGCAAATGCTTCAAAGTTCAATACCATTTTAGAAGAAAGAGATGGTCCAGCTGCATGTGAACAGAGTTTATGGACTATACTGTGTTATGACCAACCAGGAAGACCAAATACTTCCAATGTTGACAGGTACCACTTGCACAGGCTACTTGAGAAGGAAGTGCCTTTTCAAACATATTCTTTCTGCATATCTGTGAGATCTTTTCTGACTAAATTCACTTCCTCTCCCATACTATCATTAATATCAAATTTTTAAGAACCTGAAATGTATCACATTCATTCAGTCATAATCTCTACCAGGACTCCTGCCCCAAAGGTCCTGACTCAGGAATGTGCAATGTCATAACAGTTTTGCAGTTATCACCTTGACACAGTTTCTCCTTGTCACTGAGAATGTCTGATAAGAAAAATTCCCTTCAACATGTCTATGTAACTGGATATGAAATGCTCTTCCGACTCTTGCGATCTAACAGATGTTTGAGTCTAAAAAAGTATTGCCCTTTCTTAGCTGGGGAATTTGTTTTGCTACCTTCTATACCTAAGGAACATACAGACACAATGAATTACACATTAAAAATGATAACATCAACTGACAACCAAATTACTTAATTTCTTCCACTAGCTTAGGAAATATAGCCTAAATACAATTCTAAGCAGTAAATGGTCCCACGGGCAGCAAGGATTCTGAGGTGTATTGCCCTTTCTTAGCTGGGGAATTTGTTTTGCTACCTTCTATACCTAAGGAACATACAGACACAATGAATTACACATTAAAAATGATAACATCAACTGACAACCAAATTACTTAATTTCTTCCACTAGCTTAGGAAATATAGCCTAAATACAATTCTAAGCAGTAAATGGTCCCACGGGCAGCAAGGATTCTGAGGTGACATTCTCTGAAACACACCAAGATTATTTAAAAACCAACACACCCAAGGTCCTCAAAACCCTAAGCAACAAGACATCTCTTCATAGCAACTTCCTTCCTCTGCTGTCTTTATCAGAGTAAAAAGCAGTAAGACTAGCCAGCTTAAATGCTGCTTCTCTGTTTTCATATTTACAGAGTCCCCCTCATTTGGGGAAAAGGCAGCCCACTCACAGAAAACAAGCAGCCCTCTCTTACTTTGGTTGCCAGAAGCTGGTAGAAAACTTGTCAGGATTGAAATATCTTTTTCCTGAAGCTAATGCACAGCACTAGGTTTTCAGGCACAAATGGACAGAAGTGAGTGAGATTAATAACTAACCCGCAGCAGGGCTTCTTAGTCGAAAATGAGTTCTGCAAGCTGTTATACATCCCCAGCCTCCAGATACTGCTTGTTGAAGCAGCCGTGATTTTTTTAAATGTAAATTGCTGTAGCTCCTTGGATGGAGAATCTGCACTGATGTTTTAGATCAAGGAACACCGGGATGGGAAGTCAGTGGGCAAGTTACAGACAATATGACTTTGGGTGGTGGCTAATGGTAGGCTCATGCTTGTCTCTAGTTATAACAAAACAGCTTTGCCAAACCTCATGGGAAACTTTAAGGATATGTTCATAGGACTTCAAGAAAAATGTATGTTCTAATTTGGTTTTTCTTCAGGCTTAGGCTGGGCTTCGTGTGGTCTATTGATAGATGTTTCCAACAGGGGTTTCTGGTTTGCATTTCGCTTGTTACTTTTTGTAATAACTGTTGTTTTGGTTGCTGTGGAACACTGCCTACTGCCACACATTTCTCAGATCTAAAAATAAGTAAACTTACAGTAGCAACATAGAAGCACTTTGCTCATTCTTCAAAAGTGGTCTGCAAAACACTCCCTGGTAACCTACAGCTGACTAGCTCCAGCTCTTTCCTTTTACCCTGTTGAATAACAAAAGAAGCTGAAAATGCACACAACTAACTAATTTCTAAACGAGGAGCTCACACATTCAAAAATAAAACTGGAACTCTGATTTCCATTACACGGAGCACAAAGTGAAAGCAGCAACTGTGCCATATCTCTGTGCCATCTTTATTACAGTGAAGCTTTGAGCATTTCTGGATGAAAGTCCTACCAGCTCTTTGCCACCCTTCAACAATTAGCTCCATCACAAAGCTGAAAACTGCCTCGGCACAGAGTGGAAGGACACATGAGAAGACAGCTAATTCACTAACTCAATTCATTGGGTCTATTACCACACTCACCTCACAAGCCACTTCAACAAAAACCATGAATGAGTCTCAAGACTCTACTTTTTGGCTAAGCTAGAGTTGCCTCAACTATATTTGGCTTACCCTGACCTGTCTTCTCCCCTCCACTCCACACCTTCATTCTTCACTGGACTTTCGTCAAGAAGTTTAACTCATGGCGTGGAACAATACCCAACCATACATGAAACACAGGGAAGATACTGTATAAACCCAACCCAGTCCCATAACAAGTGCACCAGTACTGGTACAGTTGTACCAACTGGGCAGGGATCACTATTCAGAAGGTTTTCTAGCCTCTCTGCAGCACAGAGAGAAAGAAGAAGAAGAAGAAAAAAAAAAAAACATAATGAAAATCTCTGTGGGATGTAGTATGAATGGGAATTAACAAGGCTTTCTACATTGCAAGAAATATTTCTTGTTCTTAGAAAGCATGAAGGTTAGACATAATGAGCTGTGTATTTTGAGGCTTTTCCCCTGATTAGTGTTTATAAGAATGTGTTTTGTAGTTTGTAAAATGTTCTATAAATGCATGACAACTATATTATCTACATGGCAAGACAAGAGTATAGTACTGAAGGCAGATTTACTCTTGCAGAAATTTAATTTTCAGTTATTGCCACAGCTACAGTACAGCCATCAAGCAGTGGGAGTTTAATATACAAGAACATAACTTCTGTGCTTGAAGATCTCTCTATTAATTTTCTCTTTTAAGACTACAATAGCAAATGTTTCATTCTCTCTAGCCCTACGAATAGTTGTTCAATTGTATGATTACTCATACTCTCTCCTGCTTTTTAATTCACTGTACTGTGCGCTTCTTCATGGCTAATAGTTACACAATACCATTATTTCAATTTATGTCTGACTAGCTGCAAATACAGATTGATCAATATTCCTAATCCAATTCAGGAAACAGTTAAATGACATCGTTACGACAAGCTCCATAAATGTTGACAACATTTTTCAAAGCAAGTACTTTTGCCTAAAGTCTTTGAAGAGAGAGTTGCAACCAGGCCAAGCTGATGCTTCAAAACCTGTTTTGGATTTTGTTCCCTTTATGTATCTGCCACCAACCTCCATTATTGATTTGAGGGAGTTCAGGCTACTCTACCACAAGACTTTCGGCACTTGCTCTTCCTGCTCCCCTTAGGTTGAAGTACAGGAGAGATTCTTCTTCATTTCCATGTAAGAAGTTTCTAATAGCTGTAACAAACATCTGGAGGACATACTAATTTACAGGAAGGAGGAAAACAGATACCTACTCTTCTGGCAAATTACCTATGAAGTCTAATATTTCTGCCTGCATTAGAGCTTTGCTACACTAACACTAACATTCTGAGTTTCATGCTCAATTCTTGAACTTCACAATTCATCCTGCCAAATGTGCTTCATCCCTTTCCATATCCTACAGGTTAGAAGTAATGTTTACGTGTGCCTAAGCAACAGACTTGGATCAAACGTTCAGCTTCTTAATCACTGCTCTGCTTCATAAGCAGTTCTGCCCAAGACAGTATCTGGTGCAACAGAAATTTCCAATGGCACTTGCCCTAAAGCACATTCATTGGCACTTCAGCTCAGAAGCCTTTGGAGAGCAAGAAAGAGACCTGTTAAAAACTTGCTGACAATTTAATAGAACTTGTAAATGATCTTATAGAGAGTAGAATAGCAGACTTTTCTAAAGCAAATTGAGAACGGGCATTGTATTGAGTGATGGATAACACTGATGTTTAGTGGAATGTAGTTTTCACAGCAGCTTCCTCTGGCAGCTGTCTACATTTCAGACTCTTAAATTCCACAGAGTAAAACTCCCTTTAAGTTTATTTTGTCTGCACTGAAGGTCCGACAACACTGCTATAATGTCCTAAGACTCCAGGTTCTCAACCGCATTGCACTGGGAGAGACAAATGCTGAAGTAGTGACACTGAGCTGTTTTCTTCTCATGTTAGCTCTCCTGTTGCTACAAATGTAATAACATCACTAAAACCTAGAGATTTTTTAAAAAGAAATATTTTCTATTGGCTTTGAGCTCAAGTTGGTTTACATTAGAAATGAAAATGGACCTTAAAGATCATCCGGTTCCAACCCCCCTGCCATGCGCAGGGACACCTCCCACTAGCCCAGGTTGCTCAAAGCCTCATCCAGCCTGGCCTTGAACCCCTCCAGGGATGGGGCATCCACAGCTCCTCTGGGCAACCTGGGCCACTGCCTCACCAATCTCACAGGAAAACATTTCTTCGTAATAATCTAATCTAAATCTACCCTCTTTCATCTTAAAGCCATTACACCATGTCCTATCACTACATGCCCTTGTAAAAAGTCCCTCCCCATCTCTCTTGTAGCCCCCTTTCAGCACTGGAAGGCTTTTAAAAGGTCTCCTTGGAGCCTTCTCCAGGCTGAACAACCCCAACTCTCTCAGCCTTTCTTCATAGGAGAGGTGCTCCAGCCCTCTGACGATTTTCATGGCCCTCCTCTAGACCCTCTCAACAGGTCCATGTCTTTCTTATGTTTGGGATCCCAGAGCTGGATGCAGTACTCCAGGTTGGGTCTCATGAGAGCAGAGTAGAGGGGGAGAACAACTTCCCTCAACCTGCTGCTAAAGCTTCTTTTGATGCAGCCCAGGACACGGTTGGCTTTCTGGGCTGCAAGCGCACATTGCCAGCTCACGTTCAGCTTCTCACCAACCAGCACCCCCAAGTCCTCTTTCTCAGAGCTGCTCTCAATTCATTCTTCTCCCAGCCTGTATTTGTGCTTGGGATTGCCCTGAGCCACGTGCAGGACCTTGTACTTGGCCTTGTTGAACTTCATGAGGTTGGCACGGGCCCACCTCTCAAGCCTGTCAAGGTCCCTCTGGATGGCATCCCTTCCCGCCAGTGTGTCCACCACACCACACAGCTTGGCATCATCGGCAAACTTGCTGAGGGTGCACTCGATCCCACTTCAAGGCCCTGGCTTAAGGGGTTCCCTTCCTTCAAAAGGCAGTTATATAAATCAAGATGCTGTCTGTTCCCATGCTGATTTTCCTCCTCCTCCTCTTGCTTCTGCAAAACATATGTTCTGCAGTTTATCTAAAGCAGAGAAATTACATTTTCTTTTAGTTGTACAAGTCAGCAAGGCAGTGCTCTCCATCTTCCCCTGACCACCATGAAAGAAGAAAGATTTCTGGCACCCCATTAGGAACACCCAGAATCATGATGTTCCCAATGGTTCATAGAGCAATATATATAGCAGGCTTTCATTTTGTTACTTGTCTGGCGTACACTCTGTGTTGGCTGGCTCAGCAGTATTTAGCAATTGTTCCTTGCTTATGTAGAAATATTTCTTGGATTAGAATTCAGTCTCTCCGTGAAGCTTATTTGTTGAACTATGCGGTAATAGAAACATTATTTTGCCCTTAATCATTGTTAACAGAAACATAACCATGACCAAACTATCTTGGATATATATATATATGATATTCAATATCATGTATAACAAAAGGCATTGTATTAAAAATTTCTATTGAGTGTCAATGGTTTTAGTTACAACCTATAAAATTACACATAATGAATCCCATAACATTTCACTTACTAGTGTTTCTGTCTATTACAAATACTAAACTGGGAACGGCAAACGGAGTACCACACCAATTCTCATAATAAAAGGGTTCATTGCAGTCATTCTACATAATCCTTCATAACTTGCAGTTTCCAAGTTTGTGATCCTTTGATGCTTATTTGGCTACAAAAAGAAAGCCATGTCTCCAGATAATGAAGGAAGTTTCCTGGACCATTTGATGCCTGAGAATATTTGATTCTTTCATTACTCACAGCTAGGCTCGTAAAGGATCAAAAAGATTTTTGCAAGACTACCTTAATGTAAAGGCTTATTTCTGATTTGTAGCACAACCAATGACCACAAAGAAGGTATTGTGTTTGCGAAGCAATTACACAGTAATTAAAAAGCCGACTACAGATAATTTCATACAACAGGGAGAGGGAGTAGAGAGCTGTTTCAATATAGAAACAACGTCTATAAGTACACTCTTAATTTTAGCCACAAAGCTTGAATTCAGCTAGAAGATAAGATCTCTGTTTACTGAAGCCTTCAATTTCTTCTTACTCCTGTTCACTTGTTCTGGAAACCAGCAGACACCCAGATTGCCATTCATGACTACATCTGATTTCCTTCATAAAGCCATGCCTAATTATACAAGGGGAGCACTAAGACCAAATAGAGTCAAGTAGATGAAAACAAGTTTGCAGCTGAGTTCTCCATTGAAATTTCACTCCATTGGAATAAAATCTTCCTCCTACTAGGATCTGAAGCAAGTGTTATAGCATATAGAAATGGGGAAGAATCCCACTAAACAGTCTTCTAACAATCCTTACCATATTTTCTTATTTTCAAAGGCACATTAGTGCAAAGCAGCAGGATGCATGGACAGCTAAGCCCATTATATTATTATTGTTGTGAAAGAAGGGCATTTGGATCCCACACGAACAGAAGAGACAGTGGCAGACTAGGAACGCATGATGAGTCCTGCTTACGATAGATTAGTACCTACGCAGCTGAATTAAAAACAAGATTGAAACAAGGACAAAGCCACCTGATGCATACTGCTTCCAAGGAATTCAGACCTATTTTGGGCCTCATTTAAGTGAGAGCCACTCATATTTCCTGATCAGACCCCGTATCAGGGTTTGGTTATACCTGAGTCAATGGCATTGGGAAAGATGTACACAGGCTGTCAGTGGACTTGGGGTTACAGCAAGACCAAGGGAATCTGTCCCTTCTGACCCAGGGATGGGAACAGAGCTTGTGCTGAGCTAAAGGTAAAGTAAACCTGGTAAGGAAATTCATCTGTGGGATCCTGTTGTGAACGTGATTTTCTTTTGATAAATAAATTAATCTTTCTTCAGAATGTGATCTCTTTGAATCACAACTGAAAAGCAGGCTCTCCAATGACAAACGCATTGGACTTAACAGGACTGTGAAGAGAGAAGTCAGAGATCCAGTCTGAGACTAGGACCAGGGTCTGTTTGAAGAGAATAGAAATTATTTCCAAAAGAATATAAGAGACCACCTGAAACACAGTTTTATATATGCAGGACAGAGAGCACCTCCATCCAAAACAGTGAACAACCTAGCAGTGTACTTTGCTGGTTTGGATCTCAGCTATGCACTTTACATCTCCTAGGTATTGCACCTACCCATCCCATTTTCTGGACAAGCAATTAAGCAGCTAGAAAAAGGTAAAAGTGGACATCAGCACCACCATTTTCACTTTTGCTTTAAGAGAAGGCTCCATGCATACATTCTGCAGGGACTTGATCCTGCCTGTAAGTGTTGAGCATGCTCTAAGTATCTCTACTAGACTGGAACAGATAAAATTTTTTAAAATACAAGTCCCATGTGCCAATAACATAACATAACATCAGATAATTCCCCCATCTGCCCAAATTAACATGTTAACCCTATCGTTAAATTTGCAGCTCTAATTACAGTTTTGCTACTTACTTCCCTTTTGAGCTGTCTACATTGTAGATTGAAAATTGTACTCTGCCATTGAAAACTGATATTTTAGGTCCAAAGCATCCAGAAGATTTATATTTTAGAATCTACTCTCTGAGGTATCTTGTAGATGCCTATTTAGTTTACATGAGTAGACATCAAGGTAACTGCATGAGGCTTTACCTAGCCCTTAAAAAATAGCCCAGCCTGTATAATCTGAATACAAAATATTTGCAGCACAGCAGACTTAGAGAAGTGGATTCTGTCTATGTTAACTAAAGTGCTGCCAGATCTTAAGTGATCTGAGCTCACATGTAGATCTAACAGACTATGACTGCAGGCAAGCCTTGCCTCACACAGAGACAGCTCTGGACAAGGTGGTGAGCTGCAATGCCACAAAGAACCACCATAAACCATCCCAGGCACAGCACTGTAGCTTTGATACAGAGTAGGGTCTCAGCTACCCGGGTGGCATGCACTGCCGTGCAAAGGTGGCTAAGAGTAGCTTGGTGTAGCTGTGCATTGCATCGCTTTCTTGATGGATACATATCTTTTAAGGTCTTATGCTACAATGCCAACCAAAAGCAACAGGAGAATAGAAACACAAAAAATAAGCTCGTGAGATCTGCACCTTGGTTACCCAGCTATCAAAAAAAAGAAACAGACCTCTGCCTCTTAGAGTGGTAACTGCTACCAAAAATTCTGTGCGCTAACAGTATATAAAGTGCTACCTAGAAAATCACCATATTTTCACTGCTCACTTCATCGCTCTCAAAATATTCTGACTTGGCAAAGGGTAGAAAAATGATTTGACAAATGTTTTTTTCAAAAAAAGGCTTGATTTAGGAAAGATTCTGTTTAGTTCTATTTACAGAGAATCCTGCTGCTAGGAGAAACTGATCTTGGCACTCAAACGTTGACATACTATCAAGGGTGAAAATGAACCATACAGGCTGCTAGGTTTGTATGTAGATGTGCATATTGCTATATCACTACTTACAGTGGTGCAAAATGTTTGTAGGAAAAGTTACTATTGCTATTGAGGATATTCTTCTCAACCTCTTTACATAAATAATAAAAATGCCTTGCTTTTTGCAATTATTTATTCCTGCTAATTACTGGGGCAATATGTGTTAGGTGCAGGTTATTTTAAAACCTGAAGAATTCAAAAGATAAGAACACTAGCTCTTATCAATATGCAATATTCTGCTTTTTTTTAATGTGCTTTAAGGTATAAGATTACTACGGATTTCAGAGTTTATCCGAGTATTGGTCTGCAGCTACTCTGGTACACACAAAGGACAGGTACAACGGTATGAGTTTATCCATCTCTCAGGCCTGGGCTTATTATTTAATATGACTGTAAAAGGAGAACCGAGGAAAGTGCTTAGCCCTACAGTAGTCAGCACAAATATTCTTGATTTTGTTTGTTTGATCTCTGAATCTTTTCAAGTGGTTACTAAAATCCACCAGCACTCTGTCTGCATTAATTCCTCCTATGTTGAAGGGCTTGTTGTGTACAGTATTGCACCCCTAATCACTGAAATAGTTATAAGAAATTGGCTTGTATTTCCGAATCAGACAATACTGAAGGATTTGCAGGATGATAGGAAAGCCTCATGTTAAAATAAATACATTCATGAGCACACACTGACTACCTTTCCTTTGAGTTTCACGGTTTTCTTCCTGCTCTCTGCCCTGACCATGGGCTAAAGACAACTATCTCCCTCTTCACTGCATAGCATGACATGTTTCCATTTTCACATTCCCAGGTACCAATCTTAACCCTGCAAAAGCTATGCTGGACCTTTACCAGCTGGAAATATAACTTCGTTTGTTGGTAGAGATAGGCATGTAAGCTTCTGACAGTCTAAGTACAACATGTTCAGTGGAGACTTTCACCTGCCTCTAATTTAAAGACTGAGCAATACAAATCATGTGTGATATGCCTAGAGAGGAGGAAGTCAATCACTTGTCATCAGTTGGTAAAACCACAGAGAATGATGTTTATTTCTGTCTTGTTTTGGTTTCTGGTTTATTTTTTTAGTATGAGGGTAACCAGTTTTGTAACAATAATGTTTGCTAAATAAAGCATCATGCTGCTTAGCTGCACGATCTTCTCTAATAAAGACATTTCTTTTCCTGAATTTTTACTTCCTCTTCTCCTAAACACTGACATTCTCACTTAAACATGAGCTTGTACATTAAGAAAAAGGCTTGGTTTGTGCCCTTGCAGCTTACTTATAAGGCTGGAATTTTAAAAACTTTAGAACCAAGCTAAAAGGTCTTTTTTTTTGGGAACATGATGATACAACAAGATATTAAGACATTAAAGTATGATAATGATATATCTTACAATTTGGTCTTGAAAAGAAACATGAGAAGGAAAAGCGCTAAGCTGATAAAGTTCTCTTATTATAACTAGTCTTTCATAAATGCTTTTCTTCATCTGTTTCTCAGACATTCAATGTTTATCAAAACAGCATATTTCAACTGGAACAAGCAATAGCTTTTCCCTTTTACTTGGGATTGTATTATTACAATCCCTCTATCTCCTCATATGTGGTGAAAAGCACCTCCAAATTATCTGCAAATGGAAGCATGCTATTTATGTCATCTGCAAGCTATATTAAAAATATGTTGAAGCAGATGAGAGAAACCACAAGATAAGTGGGATATACTACATTTCACAAAAATCTTTTGGATACTGCCATGAACAAAGACAACACTCATATCATAAGTTCCTTCTGAAGGGAAAAAAAATACTTCTTACGTATGATATCTAAGCATGTGAGCCATATGTCTGTATACTTAACTCTCCAAAAAACAAACAACACTAATGTCATATCCAACCTTTCCAAAACCCAGGCTGTAGAAACCCTTCTGGGTTAACAAGAACTGACAGTAGTTGTAGCAGTCTACACTGCCCCCCAGTGTGGGCTGCTTCAACTTCATTCTACAACAGCTTCCTTTTTCAGGGTTAATAAATACACTTGGAATGCATTGTTGAGTATGTCATTCCATCACTTAATTTAACTTTAAGAAAATAATTTTAAAATCTAGTGTTTATCAACTGTTACTCTCCCCCTTTCTATGAATTACTCCAAAAATATAAAGGAACAGGCAAATATAGGAATATTAGTTTTATCACTTATATTTGCTTTATGATATACTTAGTATTTTCTACAGGCCTAGTGGATCAGCTTCACAGACAGTGCGTAATATGTTGTGGATTTGCTTTCTGTAAATATATTTCTATATATTTCATCGATATGCAGATTTTATAGTACTTACAGAGGTCTACCAAAAAGCTGGCAGAACATACTCATTTACTCTCCTTAATGAATGCCATGAGCTTGTGCATGAGAAGAGCAGGTGTATTTGCATATAAAGACCTAATACAAACTGACATCAACAGGAGTCTCCAAGACTCAACTATGATCTACACACAAAATACATCTAGAAAGCATCAAACTCTACAAAAGCAGTTCTGCTGAAGTAAGTCTTCAAAAGGCAGCATTATGAGACCACGAGCAACTGCCCTACCCCACCAGCATCCCTGCAGAGTCAGCCTATGGACACATACAACCAAGCCAGTTAGCATTATTCCAGCAGGGCACACAAAAACATTGTAAGGTTAGCAACAGACAGAAACATTTGCAAGAACCTTGGCAGATCTTTAAAAGATGGTAAAGACAATCAAAACTTCGTTATACAATCATCCCAGCAGATTTCCAATAGCCCATATTTCCTACATTACATGGTGCAAACCTCTCTCAGTTCTGGTGCACATTGTTATGCTGAGTTCCCTAGTTTGGTTTGTATTTCATCTGATCTTTGAATAAATAAATTCTGATGGAATTGCTGCTCAGCTTGGTTTCTCCTCAACACCCTGCTGGCACCAGCAGTTGTTCCCAGTCTTTCTACTGCCAGCAATACAGGAGGTTTCATGCCAGGCAATTGCAACTGCTAGTGTCAAGGGTCAGCTCCACAGCCTCTTGTCTTTGTCACCAGCTCTCACAGCTGGCTGGCATCAATTTATTCTATTCTTTCAGGAGTTTACAATCAGCTTGAGACTTTCTTCCACACAAAGTTCGCTTCCCACTGTGACCCTAGTAACCTTCACTTGAAGTAATTTATATCGCTAAATCCTGAAGTAGTTTGGCTGTGCCCCTGGGCATTGATTCAATTTCTGCATCCTTTCAACAACCTTGTGTACGTATATGCAGTTGTCAGGTGCCATCAAGGGGAGGAACCCATTTCCGTTTTCTGTTCTGCACTGACACAGCCCCAGTATTGACCTCTGGGGTACCCCACTAACGACTGGCCTGCAGCTGGACTTCATGCTGCTGATCACAACCCTTTGAGGCTGGCAGACAGTTTTCAATTCACCTCAGTGTCCACTTACTTAGTCTGTACTTTATCAGCTCGTCTCTGAGGATGTTATGAGAGACAGTGTCAATAGCTTTGCTAAAGTCAAGGTAAACAACATCCACTGCTCTCACCTCCTCCACCAAGCCAGTCATCACATTGGAGAAGCCTATCAGGTTGAAGGATGACTTTTCACAAATCTTTGCTGACTGCCCCTGGTAACCATCTTGTCCCTCTTACATTTGGAAACTGCTTCCAGGATTAGTTTCTCCATCACCTCCCCAGAGATCAAGGCGAGGCTGACTAACCTGTAGCTCCTCAGATCCTCCTCCTTGACCTTCTTGAAGGCAGGGGCGACATTTCTTTCTTCCAGTCCTCAGGAAACTCCCCCAGTTGCCATGACCACTCAAAGCTTATTGAGAACAGTCTCCTAGTCGCTCTTCACACAATGTTAGCAGTGTGTCTGTTTTGGATTCATTAGTTGCGGGCTCCTCATTCCTCATTTGTAAGGCAGCTATAATAGCAGTGTAGAAAGCAAACCTCATTTTTAATTTTTCACAGATAAACATTTTCACTGGAGCACCCATGGAATAAATACTAATTTACAGATTACTAGATCCAAGGTGCTAACGTCAAGTCACTAAAGAGCGTAAGACCATAAACTTACACAACTTCATCTGGTGGAGGCAAAAGCTGAATGTCTACTTCAGCAATGGCCATGAAACAGAAACATTTTGCCATTGTTTTGCATGTTCCCTAAGAAAAAGACCTGAAGGAAAAAATGCTAGTTTTGTACTTGACCACCGTCCAGAGGCTTGACATGTGAGACCAGATCTCTGATCACTATCCTCTAGTACAATCTCATTGCTCCAAGTCATTCCAGTGGATAGCTAGAAACCTCCAGAAAAATGGATATTCAAATATGTTCAGGAGTGATGATAAAAGTACCTCTGATTGGACAATGCTGTAAGAGTTTTAGTGAACCTGTAGTTATGCTATGATATAGTTGTACATCTCTTACACAGAGGAGTTCCCTTAGTAAAAAAAAATAAAATGTGAATTCATAAGCCTTCTGTCCCTCCATTTTTGTTCAGAAAATTCGAAGTCTTCAAGATGATAAATCACTTTGCCCTTCAGTTCTTTTAAGTACAAATGCTGACGTCCTATTATGCTTTTCTAGGGCTCAAGCTACACAGAAAAAAAGTGTGTGTTATTCCCTGCAACAAGCCTGCAGGGAGGCAGTTTATGACAAAAGTAGGAGAAACATTGTCCTACAGACTCAGTCAGAAAGCCCTGAAGTAGGCTGTTCTTCCCTTTGAAATATTTTTTCTTTCCTCCCACTTCAGTTTATCTTTGCATAATCTCTTTTATTTTGTTCAAGTGAAGCAGCAAGAAATTTCCCCTCCTCTTTTTTTCTCCCCCCCCCCCCCCTCC
>NW_010125477.1:44137-49901 GCF_000699245.1 Pterocles gutturalis
CCCCTTTTTTTTTTTTAATTGAGAAGAACTGCTGGTACTTGGCCTCTGGTGGGAAAAAGCACAGACTGAGACACAGTCCTGGCTCACTTCTCCCACATTATTCACTCTCATGCAGCTAGAAGCCAATGTGCACTCATTGCTGTGATCTCTCCGTTTAGCTTTTAGCTTAAATAGCCATCTGTAGGAGCATCTCAGCTGCTTTCAGCAGCCAGAAGCACTTGAAAACAGCAGCCCCCTAACATTGTTTAATTTTTACAACTCTGAGGTCACGAAAGAGACCACTAACTGTTTCAATGAAACTCCATAGGATGGGCTTGGCTGGATGATTTGTTTCTGCTTTAGGATTTAATTTGAACAATATGGACTTTTACCCATTAGCATAAAATAAATCAGCACTTTGCACTGGTTTCCCACGCATCACTTTCAACAGGCTGCCAACATTAGGATCATGTGGATAGATGACAAGCACTCAAACTACTTACATCTATTAGAGTCCATTGGTCACATCAGCTCTTGGTTTTGATCATTCTTTAAGCTGTATATCACTGCTACTTACTTCCCACAGTCACCAAGTTTAATGTGCACACATTCCTTGTAATTCAGCCACAGAGCATACTTAGACAGTCATAAATTCAAATCAGGTAGCAGGGGTTTGAATAATATAAGACACTTTCCCTCAGTAAGGCAGTTATTTGAAATACACCATAGCTGTACTTGCAGGACTTCAAGGAGATCAAGTATCCGAACTCATATTTTCCTTCCCCAGATTTCCATATTCACATTACCACATGAAATGCCGCTTTATATTTAAGTGATTTTGTTCCATAAGTCTAACTGAGATAAGTTTGAGATTTACTGAACTAGAGTCCAGTTATGTCAGTTCATCTTCAAGATGATGTGGGACAAAACAAATGATCCAATTTAATAGAAGCCGTTGAGATAGCTGGAAAAGACAGGATATTTTCCATGAAAGACTTTCAAGTTTCTTCTCCCCTCACCCCGCTTTATTGCGCCACGCCACAAGGGACATCAGGAGGAGACAAGGAAATGCATTGGATTTACACAAAAAGACAAAAATTAGCATGTTCTAGGTGCTCCTACCTAGAATCAGCTGTACCATCCCATACCCTTGCCAATCATGAGGCACACAAGGCTGCAAAACTCCATTTGCAAGTAGGAGGTGAACACAGAGAGTTTGGTTTCACACAGGTGGCCTCAGCCCCTGGGCTGGCACCATGGGAGGCAACATGACCATCACCCCAGCATGCTAGCCCAAAGCAGCCCCCACACCCTCTTACAGAAGCCCTCGAGGCTCCATGGTGCCCCCACCCCTTCCCCACAACCACACCATGCTGTGAGCTTTCTGCCTTTGGCCACACTACATGCTCCTCTCCCTCAGGAAGACAAGAAGCATCAAGTCTGTCTCCCTCACAAAATGGTGGACTTCCCACCTCACCCCTAAAATGGCAGACTGCCCACCACCCCCAGGGCTGCCTGACACATCCCAGCCTGTTCCTGGGGAGCTTTTAACCATTTTCAACCCAAAAGCCCCCACCCCTTCTCCACAACCATATCATACTGTGAGCTTTCTGCCTCTGGCCACACTACACACTCCTCTCCCTCAGGAGGACAAGCAGCATTGAGTCTGTCTCCCTCCCAAAATGGCAGAGACTGCCCACCACCCCCAGGGCTGCCTGACACATCCCAGCCTGTTCCTGGGGAGCTTTTAACCATTTTCAACCCAAAAGCCCCCACCCCTTCTCCACAACCATATCATACTGTGAGCTTTCTGCCTCTGGCCACACTACACACTCCTCTCCCTCAGGAGGACAAGCAGCATTGAGTCTGTCTCCCTCCCAAAATGGCAGACCTCCCTCCTTCCCACCCCCCCTCGTGAAATGGTGGGCTTCCCACCTCCTCCAGGGCTGCCTGATGCATCCCAGGCCATTCCTGGGGAGCTTTTAACCATTTTCAACCCAAAAGAAGGGGAGCAGCAACTCACCTCACACTGCATGACATGGCAGCAAGCTCTTCACAGGGGCTTTCTGAGGCCGGGTGCCTGGTGCCACAGCTGGCACCAATCGGGCTGATGACCAAGGGGGCTGTCTCCTCAGGGGAGGGCAGCAGCTGCCTCTTGAAATGTTTTCAACTGCCACCAGGCAAAACCCGAATAAAACAACACACTTCTGATCTATTTCTGGTAATTCTACACGGCACTGATCAACATTGTGCTGTGTAAAATGCTGTACTTCTCCATGTTCACCTTTTAAAAAAAAACCAAAAAACCCAAAAGGAAACACAAAAATTTACTCAAAAATTTTCCCTTACACCACCTATGCCAATTACATTTCTGACCTGTACCCGATACCAAGAAGGGGTCAGCACCCTGCCAGGAGCTGCCTGTTTTCTGAGGAGAGAGCAATACACCCCTGCCAGCCTGGCCATTCCCTCCATGGAGCAAAACCAGCCTGTTGCACCTGCGTTTACAACACAGAGGAGCCCTAGTAGGGATCTCCACGACTTTTCTACAAAGGGCATGTTCAATGATTAACACGGAACATATGCTGGGGTTGGGGGGAGAGCCGGCAGTTCGGGGAGCTCAGAGAAGCTGCCGAAAGCCCCGACTGTGCCTCTGTGAAGAGGGGAGAGTGCAGGAATTGCCTGATCCGGGCAGGTCGTCTCAAACAGCCCGGCAGGGTCACCCCTCCTGCAGCCCGCTTTTAAATACCTGGAGCCTCATGGACTCTGCCATCCAGTCCTGCACCAAAAGAGGCAACACAGAAAGTGGGTGTGGGCCAAACTGTCACGACAGGAGCCACAGGTATCCCTGCAGTCAGTCTCACACTTACCGCTTGGGACACCTCCTCACGTGCAAAACAAAGCGAGTGAAGTACAAGCAGTTTCAGCTGTGAGGCCCTGAGTTCTGCCTACCAAGAAACCACTTAAAAACAGCCACGTCTTCTGGGGTTTTTTGTGAGGCAGGTATGTCCTAGGATACAAATCTTTGGGGAGATTTAAAATAATTTAAAAAAAAAGAAAGATAAAACTAAGCAGAAACTGAACTAGGGCATAGGCAGGAAAAGCACGTGACTCTGGGCTCTGGTTCCAGCTGACAGTGTTGGTGATCTGCTGGGTGTGGCTGGCCTGGAGAGATTTTCTACAAACAGTTTTGTAAACTACAGCAGAGGTCCAAAATATTTACGAAACACTCAGAAACACTATCACTCAGCTTTTTGCACCAAGTATGCATCCTATCCATGCTAAGGGGCTTCACCTACACCTAGGCATTTCTGTGATCATCTTCTCAGATCCAGCTATCTCCAGTCCAAATTACCTGTAATGCTTCTTGTCTAGACCAGCCCATGTATTGTATCTGTAAACTTACATGCCAGTTTTAGTTATGAAAAAAGATGTACTTGCTGAAGAAAGAAGTTGGATATGAGTGTAAATGCTACAATAAAACAAACTGCAGATGCTTCTCTGAAAACCTTGACAGATTCAATATGCACATTTTTTTCTGAACACTTCATGTTTCAATTGGCAGCTATAATCCAAATTACTCTGCCTAACCCCAAAACAGCACTTATACAGAAGCATCAAAATTTCATGCAGAAACATGTTTTTGAAAATGAGGGGATTTTTTTCTTAAGACTTTACAAGGATAGACTAAACATTTCTAGATTTTTTTTTTTAATATACAAAAATCAGATGCTGTCCACCTGCTAATCACTGAGGTCAGACAGAAAAAACCCCAAATTGCTCCACATTCACATATGAATTTTTGTGTATGCATAAAAACTTCATGTTGTACAACTGTTAGTGCAGTTTGGATTGAACCAAATATTGAACTGAAGAAGTACCTTCAGATTTTGTGTTAACAAGTGATCATTTTCCCTGTTTTGCTGGACAAGTCCAGCACAGCTGCAAGCAGCCTTGTTGGATTTAAAGTCTTCCTTCTCGCATTTGGTGAGATTCCAGTGCTGCAACAGCTCAAAGATGTTTTTCTTTTACCTTGGAAGGCGTGCAGTAAGTCTTCAAAATGTGCATATATTTGTATTTGCAGACTAGGTTACAGCTGGAAAAAAAGGGTATTTTTTTGTTTTATGGGAGGAAATAAGATAGACCGGTGCCATAGACAAGGATTTCATTATGAGGAAGAAATCCCAGTTCTCCAAAGGGGAAAAAATTGAGCTTTGCTTGAAGATCTTTCATGAAACAATTTGTGTGGTCTTTATCATTTCAGTCTCTTAAAGAGTTATAGCTGCAGATGTACATGATTGTCTGACCTGGCCTCAAAATTTGAGTTCTTCTTTACCCTGTTTAAGTCCCAAATTCCATTCCAACCAAGTAAAGATTATTCTGATCAAAAAGCTGTTGCACCAGCATGTAATCTCCCAATTAAATCTTATCAAAACCATAGCAATAGGCCTAAAATAAGACACTTAAAACTTGACAACCGGAAAAATTAGCTGCAATTATGTATCATTGTCTTATCCTCACTGCATCTTCTAAAGTAGTCATCCTCTAAAGCACATACAGAGCATGTTTTTGCATGTCTGCAAGTATTTTCATTATCCTAAGATACGACAGAAGAGTCTCTCAGTGATGTTAAAAGGCTGGGAGCAGCAGAAGAAAGTAAGATATTTTTTGTGTCAGAAGTGAAACAACCTGAATTAAGAAAGTGAAATGAAACATAAAAATTGTTAAGATGGAACAAAAGCATTTGTTTACATTTTACTTTCCATTGTTTTAAAACTTCTTTTTACGTGGTTCGTTTATGGTGTTTTTAACTTTCCTTTTCCAGACCAAAAGTGAAAGAGTTTAGTTAAAAATAAAGAAATGTAGAAGTGGAGCCTTCTAGAACATTCACAAAGTGTTTGTTCATGTAGAAGATGAAATGCTTAATTGTCTTCAAAATCCCATTTTTTCTCTATTGTGGCTGACTATGTGCCAAAATAGACATATGTTTTATTGCAGTATTCTTTATGTTTCCTGATAAGGCAGTATAAGAGAGCAGGAAGAAGTGGGTTATTTTTGAGGGAAAGATTCTATCACATAAAATCAGTATTATCTAGTTGTTATTAGTGTTTTTCACTTGTATCTCTCAAAGCATCCCTTGAAGAGAGTCAGGGTCCTTAGTAGGAGGCTTACTGTTCTGTTCTAAATGAGAGAAACATCGTCTACAAGGAGTGTGTTAGTGGACAAACACTGACAATGGAGAGTAATTACGAATAAACTGGTGTATTCATCATACCTTCTTAAAGGAAGATGGGAACAATTTGGAACAGTTCTAATAGCTGACAGGAACAACAATGGAAACATTGAAAAAACTTTCATTTTACTGAAGCAAAATTGGCTTCTGACTACATATGCATGAAAAAGCCACCCCCCCAAAAGAATGCAAGCATCTGAAGATCACAACATTTGTATATGAAGCTGCACACCGAGATCAGGTATTTTCAAACCCAGTCTAGTACTCAGATGTCTAGTTGAACAGCTGCATGTCTCAACACTCCAGTTTTTCACACAGTTATTTAAATACCTTAGACACGTAGATGTTTTTGCCAACTGCTACACTGATCTGCTTTCACTAAAGGAGAAGTAATGACCTAGTAGATATTGCTTCACATTTAATTAAGGCATCAAAACAGGAGGTGGGTGAAGGACGAGCAAAAGGGACAATATTGTTCTAGACTACCTGGCCATACTTACTAAAATTTCTTTGGACAAAAACTGGGTCCTCTGAAGATTTCCAGAGGTTCTT